>NC_061114.1:229549999-229585853 GCF_002878395.1 Capsicum annuum | reverse complement strand
CAGTTTAGGCTCGTGCATCGAGGAGCATCTTGACTTGCAGTTTAGGCTCGTGCGTCGAGGAGCAGCTTGACTTACAGTTTAGGCTCGTGGATCTAGGAGCATCTTGACTTGCAGTTTAGGCTCGTGCATCGAAGAGCATTATGCAGTTTAAGCCCGTGCCTTAAGGAGCGTTTTGGGGAAGAATTCTTGTAATGTAACATTCCTCCCAACCTTTTGTAATGAAGTATTATTGGACTTCAATTTGATATTTACTGCCCCCATCGATTGAAGCAGATATGCATTTGATCTTGGGTCGTCTTTTGAAAACTGGAGTTTAGAAGCCCCTTGACATTTTTTTCTTTTGCGAGCGATCAATGTCCAAGTACCACCCTTCTTGCTATTAGAGAAGTCGTTTTGCATGGATTTGCTTGTTGTTTTCTTCAAGGCTAACATATTGCCATCATCGATGATGATCTTTTCCTCTTGCATTAATATCATGATCTTTTCCTCCAGGATGAAGCATTTTGTGGTGTGATGACCAACAATGCGGTGAAATTTGCAGTATTTAGGATCGTCGACTTTGTTTGATTCTTCGGGTCGCTTTGACTTAGGGAGTTCAATGACTTCTTTGGCTAGCAACTCGTTTAGAATTTCAGGAACATCAGAGTCAGAAAAAGGATATACCCTTGCTTGTAACTCTTTCAAAGTTGGTTGATTTTCCACTTCTTGCATTTGTTGCTTTGGAGTTTTCACTTTCAGTTTTTGTCTTGTGGAGGCCTTCTTAGAACTCACAATCGTCACCATAGATTCCCTAATTTGGTCATCTGACGAGTCATTGAATTTCATGACTTCTTTTCTAGGATCAAAAATAGGTAACGCCATTCTATGAGTTGCAATGTTTAACTCCATGTCATGAGCGCGCGCAGATAATTCTTCAAAAGTTTGAGGCTAAATTCCTTTGAGGATATACACAGGGCCCCAATGCATCCCTTGAATGCAAACTTCAACCGCGAAAGTTTCAGAAAGTTGATCCTTGCAATCAAAGCTCAATGTTCGTCAACAATTTATGTAGTCCACTACAGGCTCATTTTTACTTTATCTTGTGTTTGTCAACTCCACTATGCTGACGGTACGACGGGTGTTGTAGAAACAATTTAGGAACTGACTTTCTAGTTGCTCCCAACAATCAATTGATTCAGACTCCAAGTCCGTGTACCAATCAAAAATGTTGCCTTTCAAAGAACGAACAAACTGCTTGACAAGAAGATCATTATGCGTACCAGCACTGCTACAAGTCTCAACGAAATGAGCGATATGTTGCCTTGGATTTCCCTTTCCATCAAATTGTTGAAACTTTGGCGGTTGATATCCAATTAGCATTGGTAAGCCCTCGATACACTTAGAATACGACTTTGAGTATCCTACGAAACTTTGTGATGCACCGCCATATTGTCCCTTGATGGTATTTGCAATCATATCTTGCAGTTGTTGAACTGTTAAAGTAGCAACCGAAGTAGACTGCTTCTCTTTTTTAGTCTTGCTAGGTGACTCATCGACATCCTTATTTTGCAGAGTAAAGCCGGGTGGATAAGCAAGGTCGTGACTCGATTCTCCAAGGGCGAAGGACTCCAACCTATTCATCAGTTAAGCAATTTGAAAATCTTTATCCTCGACTGATTTCTTCAAAACTTCAATGGTTTGTTCCATTATTGCGAACTTCTCATCCATATCAGTTGCGTCGGCCATCAAGGCATTGACCTTTGTTGAAGTTGGTGAATTAGTCGAATCTTCAGATTCACTAAAATTAACTCCAGTTTGAGAGGATTCATCACATAACAAGGATGTCAAATTGCCCCCAGGGGCTGCAGCTTCAACCGTCATATCAGATTTGCTCTTTTTTTCCTTCTCCAAAGAAGTGAAGTATTCAGACCCGTCCCAACCACTTGTCTTAAATTTGCGCCGAGTGAGGGAACCAACAAGGCTGAGCTCATCAGATGTGGCAGTAGCAGAGTTTTTGCACGAGACATCTTTCGTATTTTTGACATCCATAGCAGTAGTTGAATTTGATTTGCAGGAAGAAGAGATGGAGAGCAGAACTAGTCCCACTGGGCGTGCCAAAATTTGTTCGCAATAAATTTTCGTTTATGCAGAAAATTAACTGCAAGCAAAAATATAAATAAAAGAAAATAATAATTTAATTAAGATGAAACTTGTGAGTACAATTCCGTTATTCTCTCGATTCTTCTCTCCTAAGTTTTTCCGTGATTCGAGGGCCTTCGCAGCGTGATTCTCGAATGTAGGATGTTTGGATCTCCAAGAATTGTCTGACAACACTTCATCTTGTCGAGTTGAACTTCGGACAGAAAATTGATTCGTTGAAGAGCTGTGTAGTCAATACAGAAGCTTCCTCCAATGCTTGCCGAATGACCTTTAGCATGTCATGTTACCCCCTATTTATAGTTATAGGGGTATTGTTCGAAACATGTCACTTTGACACTTGACGATTTTTGACTGGTTCTTGGATTTGAATGAGATTTTCACATCATTTGTACATGTGACGACGTCTCATTGGTCTTGAATTTGATTAGATACCACGTCACTTGATGAGTTTGGGCCTCCAAGTGTAATGGACCTTGAAGTCTTTGATTACGAATAAAATGTACTTATTATTCTTATAGCCCAAAATAATTTTAGACTCAAAAAATATGAATCAAATATAAATTTTGTATGAATTTGATCCAATAAATTTTAGTGTCTACCGTACCAATCTTTTTCTGGTGCTGCCTAGGGTTTGCTTGTTTTATTTCAACAAAAATTGTTTGCTGTGAGCTATTGGCTTTCCGATTCGGACGGTGAGTTGTTTTCACCCTAATTTTTTCCTCAGCCTGCTACTTTATTTTTTTGTCTCATTTTTGTTTTTTTACTTTTTTTTTGGTTGGATTGAAGACAATTTGCTGCTCGTGCTGGTAGGGCTTTGTTTGGATCATCAACAAAACAAATTAGGTATATGAACAAATCAGCAAAATTTAATATTTAGAAGAATTTGTCCCCTTTTTTTATTTTTTGATTTTGATTCTGCAGGGGATACTGCCAGGAAGTCACTTCCACTTCTGAAATACCACCTCGTAATATTGGTAATTTAATCACCCACTAATTGTTGAATTATCCCTTAAATTTTATTTTTGTTATATTAATAATAACTCAATTCACTCTTGTATGGTCTCTTACAGTTATTGCTTTTGTTGCTGGGGGACTAACATCTTTTGCTGGGCTCTATTATGTGTATGTACACCTCACTTCTTACTTTCATCATAGAAAAATTTGTCTTTTACCCATTTTTTTTGGCCTGAAAACCAATTTAACACTATGTTTGGATGGTTGTTACGTATTGTTTCAAAATGCCTTGAATTGTATTGTGTTGTGTTGTATTATATCTTACTGTATTGTTTTAATGAATAAACCATTTTGATACATTGTAGCGTTTTTCATCGTTTCATAATCTCACACATAGCAATTTGTAGAATAAATCTAAAAGAAAAGTAGGGTACGGGGTAGGATAAAGGAAAAAATTCAACAACAACATACCCAATGTATTCCCACATAGTGGGGTCTGGAATAAAGGATAAAATAGCATTATTAAATAATAAGTAAAGATAATATGAGAGAAAAAGATAAGGTAACTTTTCGTCACAAATAACAAAACAATATGTAACAATCATCCAAACATACACTTTAATTAGCAAAGAAAAAACGAACCAGGGTAAGAGGAAAAAATCAATAAGTAGGTGTAAGTGATATTCAGAGTTGGATCTGATTTTGTTTCTTGACCACATTTATTTTCTTGTTTATATAAATAGTCTACATGGCCTCTAAGATTAGTTCTTTTGCAGGGATGTTTTCTTTCCTCTCGTCTAATTTCTGAATTTATTATTTTGGCAGGTTTGGCTCTAAACTGGAAGAACTCCAGGCAAAGTAAGTTGTAACTTTTTGGTTTATTTTGCACTAATTGATGGATAGTTTACTGTCTCTGGTATCTAGTAGATTAGTGTGTTATTTACCCCCTCTCCCCTGCATCAGTTCTTAAAATAATTATTCTGCCCCGCATTACCTTGAAAGAAACGCATTTGCCCCCGCACCTGCCCAACCCCATCATGTGACCCTTTTGTGCCTCAGGGGAACATGACTTCTTAGTCTAAAATCCATGGTGCTAAACGAAGATTGAGTGGAGCTGCGTATGCTGTTCCACGCGGGCATGAATAAGCTTCACGGGCATCTTTATGTCTTAGTTATATTATTGAAACTCAATTCTCAGAGATTGTTAGTCTCCATATACCATTGTTGTGGTTCACCTCTCAGAGATTGTTAGTCTCAGACTCAGTATACAAATTCTTGTGCTTCTGTCTCTTTACCCTATTTATCTTGTGTTTCTTTACCACCTGTCACATCCTTGATCTTTCAAGTCATCTCTTTTTAATGTATAATTTGCATGTTTTTCCTATATTGGTTGGTTTAGGATTTGAGGTTTTTCTTTAGCAGACGAACTTTGAAGTTTCAGATTTTTTTCAAACCTTTAGGTTAATCTGTCAATGTTAGTAGTTTCTTATGGTGTTTGCTAAGATGGATTTGGTAGAAGGAAGAAAAGGTGATTTTTTTTTTTCGTGTTCGGTAAGATGATGCTCCTGTTTTGCACCATCATGATTTTTGAGGTAGAGTTTGCACTATCAAATTTTAGACTTGAAACCTAAGTTGAATCAACTTGGCCTAAGCTTGCCTAAGTCTTGGTTTAGCTTGACGCTTCTACAATAACTTGTATGGTCTGTCTAATTATTTTCCTCTGCATATCTAGGATTCTTCTTTTGTTTCCTTTTGGATTGGTAAAAAGGCCATTACATTGTACCCTGCTTAAAGTGAACACCATGGAGCTTGCATGAGTTCTTAGTCAATGTTATTTCGTATGTTGGGGTAGATCAAACATTGTCCTTTAGATATAACCATGAGCACTATTTTTCCTCTTAAGTGTGCGAACCTTGAGCACATACA
Source organism: Capsicum annuum (assembly GCF_002878395.1). Taxonomy (NCBI): domain Eukaryota; kingdom Viridiplantae; phylum Streptophyta; class Magnoliopsida; order Solanales; family Solanaceae; genus Capsicum; species Capsicum annuum. The sequence continues at coordinate 229,580,834 of NC_061114.1, read as the reverse complement.
GTCCAACTAATGGTTGAATTTAATCTCCTATAGTCGACACACAATCTCCAGGTATTGTCTTTATTTTTCACAAGGGGGGCAAAAAAGAATGACTAGGTACCACAATTTGAGAGCTTAACATGTCATCAATAATACCTTCGATAGCATCCTTTTGATTAAAGGAATACATGTAAGGCCCCTTAAATTGAAAGGTTGAGCTCCGGTAAAGGAATGGTATGATCACAAGGTTTGTTAGGAGGTAAGTCCTTTGGTTCATCAAAAACATCCTGAACAAACTGTGACAAGACTGTTATCTTGTTAGGAATTGTCTGATGATCCCTATCTGCATGGTGGCTACTCATGGTGCAAACAACAATTATCCCACTAAAGTGCTGTTTGTCGAACAATTTAAGCAACTTTTCACCTTCAGTAGGGAAAAGTTTGTGCTCTTCCTGGTGACCAATCACGGGCATCACCCTTTCTTCCCTGAAGAATGACATGTGTGGTCTAGTACTCAAGAGTGTGTGCTCCTTCTGGTGACCAAACAAGTTGATCAATCTTTCTTCCCTGAAGAATGACACTGTCTGATCTAGTACCCAGTTTTAACTAGAGAAAACACATCTATCCAGTACACACCTAGCACCAAATCACAACCTCCAACTTGCAACAGTCTAATGTCAAAACAGAATGACACTTCCTGCATTTGCCACAGAAAATTTGGAAAATAATGGTGTATGATCTGTCCATTAGCTTCATCCTAGTATAACAAGGAATTATAGAGAGTCTTAGAGCCTTGATCACCTGAGGAGTCGCAAAGCTGTGAGTTGAACCACTGTCAATCAGAACAATTAGGGGCATCTTCTTTGCATAATCCAAAATTGTGATAGTGGAACATGAGGTGGTCACCCCCATTGCCACACATAGATACCTGACCCTCTTCTTGTTTTCTTTATTAGTGTTTTCAACCGTCCTATCGCTGCTTTCTCGCCATGGCCTGTACCTCAGCTCCTTGTTCCAAGTAAGAGCATGAAGTGTTTTAGGTTTGCATTGATGGGCAAAAAAATAAGTTTCATGGCACCTGTAATAGAGATTCCTTTCTTTGAGGGCTTCATTGGTGGGGTTTGGTCGGTCTAGTTCTAGGAACAAAGGTTCCGTTGGTCTGGTTTTGCTTAGGTGTTATTGATAAAGAACAATGGGTCTGTTTGATTGATGTTGGTTAGAGGCTCCTTGCTCAATGTCCCTGGATGAAGTGGCTTGATTGTTTGGGTACTGGGATATTTTGGGAGTTGTAGCCCTGTGGAGGGCTTTGAAAGAGGCTTGATATGATTTTGCTCTTTCATAAGAGGCTTCATAGTGGCTATCTTGTTATTGACCAAGGGATCTTTGCAATTATTTTTTGATGTGCTCAAGAAATGAATTTCATCAGATTTTATGTTCTTAAGATCTTATGATTTCCTTACAAATGGATGTTATGCCTTATAATCTAGATATTATTGCCGAAGTCCTCTGTTTCAGACTGTATCAAATTTTCATGGAATTACTCTAGTTTCAAGAATTTTAATTCACACTGATATTTGTCTTAACAGGGAGCGTGGACTACAATTGGTGTGGGACATTCGTTAACGGGAATAGTTTTTAGTAATTTGTGCTTATTTATTAACCTTTTGGCTAAGATCCAAGTGTAATATGTATACCGACGATCTACTAACAAGTTTCCTAAATGTATTGGAATTTGGAAGGAACTGGATTTTGATGTCATTACGAATATGTTTTAGTTTTGTGGTCGTTAGGGGTATCCTGTTTAAACACTAATCTTTGAATAGCAAGACAGTTACTCGGTGTTTAAATGCTCTCCTAGGACCATAGATCTCAACTTTCAAAAATGTTGTTTGAAGTTGAAAGTTCCAGTGTATCATAAAGTGGGATCTGGAAAGGGTAAAGTGTATGCAGTCCATACCACTAGACTCTTGATTTATGACAGATAATAGTATAATAAATAAACAAAAACATATAGAAGCACACAAAGAAACGGGATAACACACTGCTAAATAATAAAGGAAACAATAAACTATCTATTCAAAATCATATCTGAAACACCATGAACAAAAAACTCCAAGCGCAGATACAAATCTAGTGCTAGTCTCTACTATAATGGTCGAACGCTTACCCACTAAACTTTTATCCTAATCCGAGTCCTCCACACTTTCCTATTAGGAGTCATGTTCTCCGTAAGCTATAATTGTTCCATATCATGTCTAATCACTTCCCTCCAATAATAACAGATGAATATGGTTGCGGATATGGATACTCTCATTTGGTTAACACTTTGTTTTTGTGGACCTGTGGAGAGATAGGAGGTGTTGATTTACAATTGACTGCTGGAGATAATTCTGTTAGAGCAACCATTCCAGCTCTCTGTAGTCCTAAATTCAGCTCCAGTGAGTAGTTCAGTGACTTGCAGTTTGTGCATCTTGGTGTTATTCTAAATATTAAATTTCGTGGCTGAACATAAATAGTTGGAAATGTTGCGTCTCATAGGTATTCTTTTTTTTTTTTTCCACATCCGGTATCTGCATTGGGCTTCGATTAATTTGAATTCACACCGCGTAAGACTCATTTAAAGGGGAAGTGTTCTCTAATAGAATTTTTTTCATACATGTCCCAACCCAAAATCTCCCGTTAAGGGTGGAGACATACTAAAGTCCTTGTTGGGTGTCCTCATCGTAGGGAAATAATCAAAACTACTGTAGCTGTTATTAATCTTTAGGGGTCTGTTGTTAGAAACAGAAAAAGTAATGTGAAATCATCCTTCAGAAACTCGTAAGAGTGTGACAAGAATATTCGTCGACAAAAGGATTACCCTATGATGATCATCTCTTGACATTCAGGGGATTAATTAGTCCTACGAGAAACTTATGCAATCGATAAGTATTTTTCCTTTGCACAATTCATTGGAGCCTACAAGATTGTTGTTATACAGAGTAGTAGTTCTAATTTCCAAGCTAACACTACCCTTTATCAATTGGAAGAGACTCTTTCTAGGAATATTACACCAATGAGGAATTGGTTTATATTGTCCAACTATAATTTCATGTATTTGAATAGATCTAATTTACTTTGAAGTAAAAAAAGGTTCATCATATGAAGAAGCAGCAAGAAACAAAGTTGCACAACACGAAAATATATAAATATAAATAGTAATGAAATTGTGGAATAACCATTTGCTCTTAAACTTGTATTACACACTTCTCATACCTTCAACATAAAATAAAAGGCAGAGACCACAAATTAAACCTTTGATTTTACTTTTAAAGAAAACTAAGAAAATTCAAACAAGATTACCTACGAAATTACTAAGCATATTTTACCTTTTTAGTAAATTCATTGGTCATCACCATCTACTAAGGTAAAAAAAACACCATGTAGAGATGATGACTTTTATTTTAGATAATTTTTCTTTAAAAAACTTTATCGAACACACAATTTACCAATTAACACTTCATCTAAGTCTAAGTAATCGCCGGAGATTGTCCGTAGCTCCGGCATCAACTCCGGCAGACGCCTCGGCGTTGCAACTAAGCTTTGGCCTCAATGAAAAAGTGGGCAAAGGCAAGCTGCTTGGTGGAGGAGAAACAGTAGTAAACATCACAGAACTATTTGTGTGCAACATGCTCAATTGGTTCTTGTTAGCATCATCCTTTATTGGATTCTGTGCACTGCGAGAGCTTAGTGACACGACAGAAGATTGTTCTTTTTCACTTGTCATGTGCAATGAGCTCAATTGGTTCTTGTTAGTATCATCCTTTATTGGATTCTGCGCACTGCGAGAGCTTGGTGTCACGACAGATTTTTCTTTTTCACTTGTCATGTGCAATAAGCTCAATTGGTTCATGCTGGCATCATTCTTCATCGGATTCCCCGCATAGCAAGAACTTGGTGTACCTGTTGATGACACAGACAAAACCATAGAAACATCTTTGGGCAGATCCTTTGGATCCGGACCCAAAGGGTTAGTAGATGAAACCATAGCAACTCTTGATGATTTCCTCTGTACCGTTTCAATTTTATCGGATGTCTCTGAAAGGACAATTTTTGATGATTTTGAGCTCTCTTGATCTTTCTTAGGACTTGATTTTTTTGACTTGACATTTTTGTTGACTTTTCTATTAGTAGGAGGGAGAGAAAATGTCCTATTTTGGGACAAAGTATTGCTATGATTGTTGTAGAGTTGGTGAACACTAGATTTTGAAATAGGAAGAGGAAGAAGAGGCGGTTGTTTTTGATGAGCTAAAAATGGAGGAAATGAATGATACAAAATAGGAGTTTGTAAAATACCATTTTGATAATTAATTGGTGCAAGATTTTCACAAGGGGTTGATGAAAATGTCCTATTAATGCTTTTCTTCAAGCTTCTACCATAGTTTTTGCTAATTGATCCAGCTGTTTCCATTGATCCAAAAACAAGAAGAAGAAGAAAAAAATTATAGTTTAATCGAAAGTATAGCAAAAATAAGGTGGCAATGATTGATTGATCTCAAATAAACAAGGATCAACAATATTAGCCAAAGATAAAAGGGATAACAAGAATTTACATAAACTAATTTAAGCTAAGAAAAGAAGAATATGTGTAAGTATATGCTTATCATATACTCATATACTACAGAGATCTTAATTGCTAAGAGAAATTATAGGAATTCTAGAAAACCCCAGAATGGAGAACGGTAACGTTCTTTACTATCACCAAACGAGACATTATATAAGGGGAGAAAAAGAAAACCACCAACGGCTACTTTATTTTATTACACTTTTTTTACTACCAATAAAGGTTGGTATGATGATGAATTATTTAAATAGTGAATATGTTGGAATATAATTTTTGGACACTTTTTTATTTTTAATTCATTTTTGAAAAAATTACATAAATAATTTCATCCTAAAATACTGACAAGGGATATGGTCGGCTACTTGCTTGTTGAATAGAAGTCCCCATTTCACAATTTTAAAGATTTTATTAAAAAATTACTATAAAGATGACAAATAATTATTAGAAATGAGAATTAAAGGAGACGTTATGCTTGGGATACTATTGGGCGGCAGCCGCCGATTGAATGAAAACCGTTGGATTGGATTATAAAGAAATAGTCGTTGGGCTGATTCTGACCGTCGATCCAGAAAGTGACATCCTTTAAATCAAGTCCATAAACGAGTTATCAATGGTCCCTAACTAAGCCTTTCATTCTTCTTTATTTACCCTCACGTGCAGGCAAAATGTGCTAGCCAGTTGAATTTTTCACTTAAAAATATTACTACTATAATATATATTGCTTCATTGGTGTTTGAATATTTAAAAAAAAAAAAAAAAAAAAAATGAAGGGTGAAACTTGTATACAATAGTCTCTCTTCTGATTCGAATTTTTTATCAAATTTTATGTTAAACGGAAGCTTTAATATATCGAGTTATTTCATTTTAATTTTTGTTAATCTAATCATGAATAGGCATAATTGAGTATTCATGATATATTGTATGTTGAATTTTTCTTAAATTTTAACTCCTTGCAATGATGATAACATATCCAGTTTAATCTAACAATTGAGGTAATTGGAGAGAACAATGTTTATACTTTATGTGTAGACTTTATCTCAGGGAGGTTGTGAAGCTTCTTTAGGTGACTTATATGGTCTTTGATCAATTTTCAACTCATAAGCTAATTTTTAGTGTTGAATTACAGGCAAATCTTCATTTTCTTTAATCGACAATAAGACAATTAATCTTGTGTTTTTGATCACTCTTAATTCTCTGGTGAAGTGTGTTTTACCCAAAAATTTAGAATGCTAAACGTTTGTAATTGCCAACATTATGGTCCACAAATATTCATTTGAACGCTTTCGAACATAAGAATTGGTCAAGATTGTTTGGAGAGAAAAATAATTAATTAGTACCCACAAGATATACAATATTACTGCACTTACCAAGCATTTTCATAAGCTAATTTTTTTTTTTTTCAACTTTTCATAAGCTAGCCAATTAAATTCTGATATTAAGGACTTATTTATAATGGTTTCTTTGTGGAAACATGAAAGAGACCTTAACATATTAAGAATGCGTTATATATGATGATCAATTGTTCATGTTGTACTTATTAACCTGAATTGAGCTTTTAAAAGTACTAACCTCGACTCAAAAGAGAAGATAACAAACAATAAATGCTATAAAATACATACGATAACAAAATAGCAAAATACAAGACAAATAAAATAATAAACAACGACACATATCGAAGAATAAGAAACTATACAAAATACTAAATTTCACACAAAACATATAGGGGTCGTTTTGTATGGGATAACTAAGGGTGGGATATCATTAAATTATTTTATTCCTTCCTCCTCATAGGACAATAATCTCACCATTTTATTATATATAATGGAATAGAATAATTCCAAAATTAAATAATACCTTGTATCAAACATGAGATAAAGTTAATCTCAAACTTTATCTTAGAGTTATTTTTCTTATCCCTTCCACCAAACGATCTCGTGTACTCAAAAGTTTAAGACAATGACTTTCAAGATCTTTTATCTCAGCCATAGAAATATTATGTTGGATGTGACACATGCACTACGTTGCCATCAAAATAAAAATTAGAACCGAAAGTTGGGTTTCTTAATTCTTACCCACCCCCTAAGGCAGCCAACATACGACCAATGACTAGCTCTCAAATATCTAAACCAATGGTTTTTGGTCTGGTTCGATACTTATAGTAAGTGTTAATAGAACTTTATTGAAAGAAAGAAAGGCTAAGGTTTACAATATAATCTGAAAGCATGAAAACTAACTAAAACAAAAGTAGGCTATATATATACATAGCCAATAACCTAAAGGTCCATAAACTAAAGGCCCAATAACATATGGGCTAACATCCCCCCTCAAACTCACAATGCAACAGCAATAAGCATTGAGAGTTTGTCACACAAAAAACGAAATCGAGACGCCGACTGAGCCTTCGTAAAAAGGTCAGCAATCTGCAAAGACGATGGAACAAAAGGAAGCGATATGGTCCCGAGCTGTAAATGATGACGGGTGAAGTGACAATCAATCTCAATGTGCTTCGTACGCTCATGGAAGACAGAATTCTTTGCAATTTATACCGCACTTTTGTTATCACAATGCAGGGGAGTAGGCATAGAAATGTGAACCCCCATATCTGCAAGAAGCCAACGTAACCAAATAATCTCACATGTAGTCACAGCCATAGCACGATACTCAGCCTCCGTGGAAGATCTAGAGACAACATCTTGTTTCTTGCTCTTCCACGAGATTAAAGAGTCTCCAAGAAACACACAAAAACCAGTGGTGGATTTACGATCATTGCGATCTCCATCCCAATCAGCATCACTATAGGCTCGCAACTCGAGAGATGACGTCGAGAGAAACAAGAGATTCTGAAACTGAGTGCCATGAAGATACCTTAGAATACGAAGTACAGCTCCCCAGTGAACAGAAGTAGGAGCAGTAACAAACTGGCTAACAACATGAACTGCATGTGCTATATCTGGACGAGTAACCGTAAGATAAACCAAACTACCCACAATAGTCCGATAAAGACTCGGATCTGATAATGGAACACCATCACTAGGAGAGTAACGTGCATTGGTTTCAAGGGGAGTATCTACAGTCCTGTTGTCAGAAAGACGCGCCCGTGTAAACAAGTCAGATATATACTTAGTCTGAGAAAGAAGATACCCTTTCTTAGACTGAGCCACCTCAATACCCAGAAAATAACGCAGCAAGCCCAAGTCCTTCATTGCAAATCGATGAGCCAAATCATGCTTCAATAACTCAATACCACTATGATCATCACCAGTAATAATCATATCATCTACATATAAGGACAATAGAATTCGCCCTGCACTTGTACATCTAACAAACAATGCTGAATCATGGTTACTCGGGACAAATCCAAGGGAAGTAATAACAGTGGAGAATTTCTCAAACCAAGCACGAGGGGCTTGTTTGAGACCGTATAAAGCTTTTCGAAGCCGACAAACTTCACCTGGCTGGTGGTCAATACCTGGGGGAGGAGTCATATAAACTTCCTCGTGGAGATCACCATTCAGAAAAGCATTCTTGACATCCATCTGAAATATCTTCCACTGTCGAACGGATGCAACAGCAATCATAGTGCGAACAGTCGTCATCTTTGCTACGGGGGAAAAAGTCTCCTCATAATCCATACCATATTGTTGTGAGTACCCTTTTGCCACAAGTCTTGCCTTGTATCGCTCAACAGACCCATCAGATTTTATTTTTATCTTATACACCCATCGACAACCAATCGCATGCTTACCAGGTGGGAGAGTAACCAAATCCCATGTATGTGTATGATGAAGAGCAGCAAGTTCCTCAGCCATAGCATTCTGCCAAAGAGGATCAGACACAGCCTCTCTATACGACTCAGGTTCAGACAAATGATGTATGTTTGCAATAAAGGAAGCAAATGAGGCTGAATATGTAGAATAGGAAAAATCTGGCAGTTTGGTGGACTTACAAGGTCGAGTAGACCTCCTCAGAGGTGGTGGGTCTCCAGTCTCAACAGTCGAAGGAGCAGACTCAGGCACAGGCGAGGCTGAAGCACTATCAGGTGGCACACCAGAAGGCATGGATGGAACCGGAACTGGAACCTCTATGTCAATCCCAAAGGGATCAATAAGCCGAATATCTGACTTTGTCACATCATGGGTTTTAGCTGGAATGGAATAAAAAGGAATATGTTCCAAAAAAGTGACATGTCGTGAAACATATAATTTCTGACTTACAGGATCATAGCAACGATATCCTTTTTGTCCAATACCATACCCCAAAAACACACATATAGCTGATTTTGACCCTAACTTATTTCGTTCAACATGAGGACGAAGAACAAAGCAAGTACATCCAAAAACTCGTAATGCAGAATAATTCGGCGGGTGACCATATAGTTTCTCAAACGGAGACATCCCTGAAGTCAATGCAGTAGGAATACGATTAATCACATATACAGCAGTTAGGACTGCTTCTCCCCAAAAAATACTAGGAACCTATGCAGACAAAAGTAAAGAGCGTGCTGTCTCAACAATATGACGATGTTTTCTTTCTGCCAGACCGTTCTGCTCAGGAGTGTCGGTACACGATGACTGGTGTATGGTACCATCAGAGGCAAGTAACTGAGTGAAGTCATTAGAGGTATATTCACCCCCTAAGTCACACCTGAAACACTTTATCACAGCCGAATGTTGTGTTTTAACAAGGGCTCTAAAGTTGTTGTAAATGCCAAAGAAATCAGATCTGCGTTTCATAAGATACACCCAGGTATAACGAGTATAGTCATCTATAAACGAAACATAATAGGTCGATCCACCCTTAGTGGATACTGGCGCTGGTCCCCATACATCAGAATGAATAATATCAAAAGGAGCAACAGAATAAGACACACTTTTATTAAACGGTAAGGCAGAAAATTTTGCCAGTTTACAACCACTACAATCTGAAATATCACTAGTGTTCACATGAACCAAAGCACCACTAGAGACCAAAAAACGTAAACGTGAAACTGACACATGTCCTAATCTGGAATGCCAAAGATAAAACTGAGAAGACAAAGGACTCAAACGAAAAGAAGATAAATCTATGCTAGAGGCAGCAACTGCAGACACTTTGAGATTCTCCAAGACATAGAGTTCCCCCAACCTATGGCCGGTCCCAATCACCCTCTGAGTGTGTTGGTCCTGTATAACACAAACAGAATCAGAAAAAAATACCCAATTACCAGCCTTACACAACTGACTGACCGAAACAAGATTTAAAGCAAGTTTGGGAATGTAATAAACATCAGAGAGGACAATGTGAGGGGTAGTAACAGAACCAACACCCTCGACTGACATAGGTACAGCACTCGCGGACATAACAGAGATTGGTGAAATGGGTGACAAAGAACCAAACGATGACAAATGAGGGGACATGTGATGAGACGCACCAGAATCCAATATCCACAAGGAGGAAGGAATACCTGAGGTACTAGAAGAAACTGAACCCGAATGAGACATAGATGATGACATGGCCGTAGGATTAGAAACGAAAAACTGTCTGAACTGTTCGAAAACCTGGGGATCCAACGCAGAAGGTGGCATAGTGCTAACAGACTCAACATCTACAGATGGTGCAGCAGCAGCGAACTGTGGAGGACGAGATGACCATGGAGGAGCACCAGAGGAGCGTGACGGAGACTTTTGCTGCCCATATTTCTGTTGCTGCCCAGATTGAGGCTGTTTGACCTTGTTAAGTAACAACGGACACTGAGCCTTCCAATGATTTTTCTGTTTGCAGAATGCACACTCATCAAATGCAACGTTAGGAGATTGTCGAGTCTGAGTACGTGGTGGCCTAGACTGATCAGTTGAAGCAGCAAACACGACAGGAGTAGTAGTTACTTTAGACCCTTTATCCACTTGAGACTTGATACGAGTCTCCTCTGCAATCAGTTCATGAACCACAGAATCAACAGTAGGGAGGGGAGATCGATGAAGGATTGTTCCACGTAGGCCCTCAAAGTCAGAACGTAGTGCCATCAAAAACTGAACCAAGCGTTGCTCTTCCCGTCTAGCAATGTACGGCCCAAAACCTTTTAACTCTGTAGATTCAGTAAGTGCCAATTGATCCCACAAATCCGACATGGCAGCATAAAAATCTTGAATACTGAGATCATGCTGTTGAAGAGCACGGATATCATACTCCAACTGGTACTGCTTAGCAAAATTAGACTGAGTGTACAGTCTTTCCAAATGATCCCAGACCTCCTTTGCTGTGTCATACTTAGCCAATTGCATACCAATTGACTGAGTTACAGAATTGTTGATCCAAGTGATAATCTTGGAGTTGTTAGTTTCCCATAAGTCCACCAACAAATCAAAATTTTCAGTTTTATCATCGATAGGTCTTAGTTTTACTCCAGTGATATAACCCCACATATTCTTCCCACGAAGAAAATTCTTCATGACATAACTCCAATAGGCATAGTTCTTACCATCTAATTGAGTACTAATGGACTGGAGAGAATCATCCTTTCCAGTCATTGTAAACACAGCAACACACAAACAATTCAAAAAAACAAAAAGATGCAAAACCCTAGGTTGAACAATTCCGAACGAACAACAATGGCAGCAAGCAAAAGAACGAAAGACGAACAATACCAGACAGCAAACGAATACAGCAGCACCTCAAAATTTGGGGCTCCGCCCCGAACCCCGGACGGGGGCGCGCTGCCCCCCGTACCCCCCAGCGAACTCACCGCGGAGTTCGATCTGCGCAGTAGGTGCCTGCTACAAAATCTTCAACCAACAAATCAAAGGACATGGATCAAACTAGCTCCGATACCATGTTAATAGAACTTTATTGAAAGAAAGAAAGGCTAAGGTTTACAATATAATCTGAAAGCATGAAAACTAACTAAAACAAAAGTAGGCTATATATATACATAGCCAATAACCTAAAGGTCCATAAACTAAAGGCCCAATAACATATGGGCTAACAGTAAGATCTGACTATAATTAAATTTGCATTTGAAAATTTTATATTTAAGGTAATTATAAAATAAATCACTTTTTAAAAAAAAATATTTGTTATATTATCAATTCGAAATTTGTGGTTAAAGAGGAGTCTCACGACCTCACCACGAACTTTTATTGGGATCTAAACCACTCTTGTCATTCGTATCATTATTATTCATTTGCCTACCTTCATTGCTATGTAACGCTTTATTTTTATATATCTATATAAGTTGGACCTACTGGCTACTGAATATGCTCAAGAAATTAAATATTGTTACTGTAAAATTTAATCAATTATGATAAATCATCATACTAATAGTATAAACTCATACATTCTCGATGTTATTTTGCACAAGCGCGGATGCAACTTTATAGCGCCATGTTCATTGGAAAACAACAACAACATACTCAGTGAATTTCCATCAAGTAGGGTCTGGGGAGGGTAAAATGTACGCAGTTCATACCATACCTTCGAAGAAATAAAGAGGTTATTTCCGATAGACCCCCGGCTCAAGATACAGAGACAGTAGATAAGGATCGTAATAAAACATGAAACATGAAACATGCAATAAGAAATACGAAACAAGGTGAAATAACATAAATAAGGCACCCACAAAGTAATACGATACACGAACCAACCGCAAGCACCCACCTCCCAAACCACCTAACTAGAGACTCCATCCCATTGTTAAGTATCCTACATTGGAAAAGGGATGGGTAATTGGTCTCCTTATATGGACTTGGGCAATCCTCCCCTCATGAGCTAACTTTTGAGATTGAGTTAGGCCCAAGATCCATTCTTCACACCCATGAGCAAAGACCTACAATCACAATCAAGCTTACCCCAAAGTGCACCTAACTACTTGCGATGATTCACCTCCATGCACTATTTTTCTACCTTAATTCGAGTTCTCCAAACTTTTCTATCTAAGATCTTGTACACAATAAATACGAAATTTAAATTTTGGTTCAAAGAAATTCTTTGTTGCTATAATTAGTAAGTCACCCACAATTTTCAAAATAAAATGAGCCCAAATCTTAAATGTTATTGAATTTGGAGATTAAATACTGAATCCTCCTATTGGTCAACCTTATATAATGTGTACTGAGTTATCATCCTATCTTGTTGCAGTTTCTGAATTGTTTGTCATTTTTTCCTCCTCTTGCCTGGAAATTAAATAAAGTCTATGCAGATTGTTAAAATCTCTAGCCTCTAGGTCGGTGTAATTTTCTATACATATATGTTGACGTAGTGACTGACAAAACCACCGCCCCTGTTCCCTCCATAATCTTTTCTCTTAGTTAATGTAATCACAAAGATTCATTCTTGCAGAAACCCTAATATTTTACTCATTAATATCTTCTAATTAGTGGTATTATATTACTCCTGAACCCCTTTTCTTATATGTTCCCTGACGACTGTTATGTTCGCGGTTTATACTAAGGAAAACACTTATCCACATTTGGTATGTATTGATTTGATCTAAAATATTGAGTGTAGATAAATTTTTATTCTAAATTAAATTTTTTAGGTATAATTTTCTCAAACAATATTTTTAATGACGAAGTATTTGAATTTTTAATTATATTAACTTCTAGAGCTCTACTTGAATTGAATTTTCAACTAAAGTTCAATACCTATGCAGATCCTAAAGTGCAAACTAGCTCATGCCGAAAATTATGTGACTTGGTCCTCTCATATTTAGAAAATTTATACGTAAATGATATGGAAGAAATAGGAAAATATTGTTACCTTGTTGATTGAAAAAAAAAAAAAAAGATCTAAGAAATCAACGTAATTAATTTAGTTGGATAAATTAAAAAACGAATCAAAATCGATCGACCTTTGCGCACTCCTACCAATTATATTGTCCTTTTCATATATAATAAACTATTGGTGGTTTGAATTCATGGTGATTGGTGATCAAAAGAAAGATATTATAGTATTAAAATGACAGATTATATGGGAGGGATATACATGAGACCAAGAAAGAGGAGGAAAGCAACTAGCATATAATATTATACATCTTTAGGGATCATCAAACAACTTTCCAAACCTTTATCTTCATCAACCATACGTATCTTTAATTTAATTTAAATTAAAGTATGGGTGGAGCTATAATATTTTTTTTTGTCTTATTTTCATTCGGTGTTCGTGTTTACATCGGAGTCCTGATTAATTCAAATTGCGTGTTGCAGGGCCCATTAAGGTGTCAGCGCTCCCAACAAAATTTTTTCCATACCCAGGGTCGAACCCTCGACCTTTGGTTAAGGGTGGAGCAGCCCCATCCACTACACCACAACCGATGTTGGTGGGTGGAGCTATAATATTAGGTGCGGATAAGATCAATAAATTCTATAATTTTTGTTTTGATTTTATATTTATATTAACAAATTTATTGAATATATATAATTGTGAACTCAATAATTAAGTATGAAGTTATTATTATTCAAAATTTATAAAATTTAGATTCTAGTTCCATCACTATAATGGAGGAGTTTTTTTTTTTTTTTTGGCTACATTAAAGCAGCTCAAACCAGTCTAATATGGCTAGAGCTAGGCTCCTGAATCTACATTAGAATAAATTTGGGCGCTTTATAGTTATGAGAAAGTAAGGTTATGAGATGAGGTCACGGGTTAAGATCGTATAAACAGGTTTCGATAAAAATGATAGATAAAATTAATGTGATAATTAAAACTCCACACATAACGAAAGCTTTAATCCATCAACTTGCTTTTTTAAGATTATGACATAGGAAGATAGTTGTTGTAACTTGTAACGACTTTATAAATTGGGGACCGACCATTTGATTTTTGGAAGCAATTTTTTTGCTGTCCAATTGTTTACTTTTCTAAATTAATTAAAGTCCTCCAAATTAATAGCGTTCTCATTTTTTCTTAACTTTCAAGTTCTCACAATACACACACATAGCTTGCGTGTGCTATATATGTAGCATCGTTATGGCTATTTATGGTGCTTGAACTTTTAGATAAAATCAATAAGTTATTAGATTCTTGAAAAGTAAAATATTTTTAGAATATTTAATATAGGTATAATAATATTTTTAAAAAGTGCCAACATAACCAGAAATAATGTGTATATAACACACAATACATGAAAAATCTTGCTATACGCCTATTTCACAAATTTTATGAGGTTCTTTTATCTCTTCCTTTTTAAGCTTTCTTTTCTCCCTTGTTTCCTCATATTAATTAATCCCTTAATTTGTTTATTTTCCTAGGTAATCTTCAAGGATACCCTTTTTTTCTCTTTCTTTTTATAGTAATGCAATTGTTGTGTTGAGTGTTTATCGAAAATAATTTTGTTATTTTATAAATATAGAGGTAATTTTGCATGCATCTTTTATAGACCTTACTTATGAAAAAATATATTATTACTATTGATAATTTTCCGTAATATTATATTATACATGTTATTATCATGCTCACATGTGCAACTTTATCTTAGATTAAAGTGAAGGGAGAAAGCACAATGATTTGATGTATTATGCTTGTGTGACAGTGAATTGATAAAAATAGGCAAGCAAGAAAATGGTCGGTTCTATATAATTATAATAATATGGTTTCCATGAATCCAATTACTGTACTTTAATTAAATTAATATAGAAGTAAAGGTCGGTTGATTAAAGTAATTGTGTTTGCTCTATTTTATACTGCCAATTTTTTAATCTATTTATTTATTTGGTAAGTTGTGATTACTTAATCATCTCACAACATTAAAAGAAATAAAATATTTGATTTTGGTCTAATAAATTTGTGAATAAAATTGATAAATTATGTATATAGTTTTTATAATTATTTGTTTGTTACTCATAAATAAAATATAAATATCTTGTTACATTAATTGTGTATTCTGAATTCTCTAGTTAGTTTGACTGATATGATTTTTTTTAATGAACAAAGTTTGTGTTTTGAAAGTTTTGAATCCTACTAATACCCACTCTTATTATTTTGCTATTTGATTCACAAATTCAAGGGACAAAGTTGCTGTTTGGAATGCCAAGCAAGATAGATTTGGTAAAGACATTTACTAGGTAGGTGTTATTAGAAGTTGCATTTAGGCAAGCCTTTTGGCCATCTCATTTTTTATATTATTATCAATTTATCATTAGCCAGTCATCGATTAAAAAATCGAACCAAATTCGACAAGAATCAAATTGACAGATTTTTTTTATTTTTTTTTTGGATTTGATTTGATTTTAAAAATTTTAAAATCAATTAAATTATTTTGATCAATAACTGATCAAAACCTCCCCATGAAC
Source organism: Capsicum annuum (assembly GCF_002878395.1). Lineage (NCBI taxonomy): Eukaryota > Viridiplantae > Streptophyta > Magnoliopsida > Solanales > Solanaceae > Capsicum > Capsicum annuum. Next base: position 229,564,988 of record NC_061114.1, on the reverse strand, counting down.
ACCTCTTCTTATATATACAGATCATTTTCACCTGTTGTAACAAGTGATATACTATTAATCTCACTTTTAAGGAGACATATTTTTTCAAGTGTAAGAATTTTGTTTTATGTTCGACAAAATACTCAAATTGTGAAATTATTTTATTTAAATTAATCATCTCATTCTTTATTGTGTTGCCATTAACAACATCGTTTCAAATTGATGCATCATTTTAAGGAATTAACTACAACACCATTTCGAATTGTTGTATCATTTTAAGGAATGAACGAATGTATATACTTATGTGACGCGTGATAATTCCAAACAAATTTGGTCGACCGTATAAATTCTTACTTTATTTAAGCTCAATTCATATAACCATCACACCAAATAATTAAAGTGAAGAACAAGTTTAATACATATAGAAACAATAGAGTAATTAAAGAAAAACAATTTGATCGACCAAATCAAGGTCCTAATATTATCGGGATACTATTAAAATTATGAAGTAAACATGTTAGTTCCTCGTAGCACCTCACTGAATTCTCATCTTAACTTTCGTAGCCTTTCCTCTCCGTGTGCATTTTTGAGGTCAGAAGGTGTGTGAATAAACTTATAAACTGATTAAACTAACTAACAAAATTTTTTTGGCTTTATTTACGTTACGCGTTCGGTAAACACAAAAAATACTTGTAAGTCAAGTATTTATAATCCAAAATTAGTCATAGAAATTTCAGGTGGGGTAGGGAGAAACAGATGAAATATTTGAGAAAGGTGATTAAACGTGACATGGAGCAGTTATAGTTTATTGAGGGCATGACTCTAAATAGAAAGGTTTGGAGGACACATATTAGGATGAGAGGCAGTGCGTGTGGATGAGTCTTAAGCAGTAGTTAGGAGTATTGTGGTGTAGCTTCGCTAGTAATCTTAGGCCCTTGTGCATAGGTTATAGCCGTGGCCAACTCAAGGGTCAAGCAAGTGAAGCAATCGCTTGAGGCTCCCAAAATTTTAGGGCCTCATTTTTGTAATTATTGTATGTCATGCAATTTGACTTGATATAAAATTTAAGAAATAATATTTATCAAAACTAAGACATAAGTATTTGTATGGTTATAAATTATCGCTCGATAAATGAGATTTAAAGATGAGTTGTTTTCTAAAAATTTGAAATGTATCATTTTTTTTTTGGTTGAAATTTTATGATAGAGAAGGACAAGATCTTTATATAAAATGTTACTTAGTCAATGTGATTGATGGTTAAGGATGGTTAATCAATATTTTCTTTATACTCCTTTCATTTTAGTTTATGTGTCTTAGTTACAATTTGGAGAGTTGACAATTATTTTTCTTTGAGCGTGATTTTTTTTAAATATTTTGAATTGTTAACTAAATAGAGTTAGACTACTTTTTATATAATTTCTAAATATATAAATTTTTTATATCTATATGTAAATAGACTTATGCTATATTTTTTATTTTTAAAAATTGAAGATTTTACGTCAAAATTTACGTAAACTATTAGTTAAATTCAAAGCCTCGTAGTGAAGTTTCGCTTTAGGCCCCCCGACGTTCCTGAGTTGCCCTTGGTTAGAGCTCTTAGTGCCTTTGGTTTGTTGTGAGGATTGTACATCTGTTTTTTCTACTTGTTTTGATTACTTTGATTGCTGTTATTTTGTTTTGAGTCGAGAGTCTATCAGAAATAGTTTCGCTACTTTTTTAGGGATAGTAATATAGATTGCGTATATTTTATTCTCTCCAAAGATTACACTGGGTGGTTGTTGTATCATATAACGTCCAATTGAGTATTTTTAATTAAATTAATTAGCTGAAGAACTATTTAATTAGATTATAAATTTTTCAACAAAAATTCTACTGTTGAATGATAGCCTACTTTTATAGGATTTATTGGACTCTGGAATAGAAGATACACTACGCATGATGGACTTGACAAATGACAATCCATAAAGCCCACTTCACTGCTGAACTTCCCCTATCATTTGTCAGCAAAATCAAAGGAACATTTTCCAACGCTGTAGTAGAGCTCTTTGTCTCGTCATCCACTCGAAGAGGAGGTAAGTATATGCAGTCTAAATTATTATTTTAGAGATGAGATCGAGAAGTTATTTCAAGGATCTAGTTTGAGAATGTCCCTTTTGCTCAAGTAAGCATTTTGCTGATGGTGTAGACTTTTGCATGACGAATATCTTGTCATTTATATTGGAAAAGAGCGATCAGCAGATAGGCTGAAAGATTGTGCTCGTTTAATTTGTCCACTAACTTGGGCAAAATTTTTTGATAGGGTAATGAGTCTAGAGTTACGTAACGTTTGATAGGCTTGGTACAGTCAGTTTATATCAAACATTACGTAACTCCTTACTTATTAATTTATCAAATCCCTTGAAGGTTGATTGAGCAAGCTGCATTGAGCAACGCTCGATAAAAGTGAGCTATTGTAATGCCCCGAAATCTAGTTTCCGGGACGCCACACGGTACTCCGAACTACAAGTATTCCTGAGCTAACCCTGACTGCGTTCTACTAAGTCTAGATCTCAACATAGGGGAAATATGAATATGAAAACATAATAATTGCGGAAATCTTATCTAAAGCATAGAAATCTCACGAATCCTAGTAGGACAATACTAAGAATCTGAATACTGAATTAAAAGTCTAACACTGAATCTAGTAGTCCGACAAACCTCTACTATCTTAATCTAGAGAGTCACTGGGACAGGCCCTAGTTAACTCAAACTATCTAAAATGAATAAAAGAACATCTACTAATAAACTGAAAGTATGAATAACTAAGCCCTCGAACTATGAGGACTTACCAACTGCAGGGATGTAGATGAGATGCTCGAAGATCACTCACACTGCTGAGAATGAGCACCTGAACCTAAATTATGAGACAATGTAGCACAAAGACGTATATGTGGATCAGTACTTTGAGGATATACTGAGTATATGGGGGTGCATGCAATAAGTAAATAATATGATCACAGTTTATAAAATCATGCATGCTAAATGTAAATGACTCACTTGGGCTTGGGTCATCTGAAATCCGAAAGTAAAATCATGAATAATAAAACATGTAATCTAAATATTGTGAGTCATCACACTTAGTTCTGAAATCTGTATTTCTGTTCTATTTCTCAAATCACATAGGCTAAGTGAAGTTCGAAAACTTATTCTGTATATCTTAAGACTTCAAATCATTAAGTTGTTTTAAAAGTAGGGGACATCTTTTGGGAGGTTCCTCTAACCGACATACACCATGTGAGCATCCATGGAGTCCCACGATTGGCCCCCGTTAGGTAGGGTTGTTCTATCCTTGCCATCAGAATAGAACTTTTATCTAATGTGATCACAATCTGAGTCATCCACGTAGAAGTGGGAATAATCTGAACCCTACGTTGGCATGTAGTTCTGGGGTATAAAATCGTAGTAACCTACCCATCTTGATGCTAAATACTACTCTCATTCTTATGCTCAAAATCTTAAGGAATCCACTTCAAAACTAGCACAAAGATTTACAAGAAAATCAATTATGTTTTTCTTTATATAAATCTCGAGTTATCTGAACAAAGTGAATTCTTTATCTTAGCTTAGAACCAAGAGGTCAAATCTTTATCAATAATCTGAGAATAATCTTATCTGAGGGTGCTTATGGCACAAATAATCTTGAAATAGAAATCTTAATTAGGGCATAAGAACCCATGCAGCAATCTCATGTTAAAACATCTAAAAATTCATGTTTGATGATGTAAACACTTATAATTCATTATAAAATCTGGAAATTTCAACAATATGCATGAAAATATAAATATAAATATAATCATGTAATTCAACTTTTAAATCATGGGAAATCTCATAATCTTGCAAATAATGATAATGGGTATAAACCCTAACTTGAATTTCATGGGAAATCTCATAAATTGCAGTAAATTTGCAATTAAAATAAAGTTTTAGGCACAAGGATAAAGGAATTATCCTTGTTCAAATCTCACATACCTTAATTTGATGATCTAGATGCTAGAACTTGAATCTTGGATCTCTATTGTTGTTTTGGAGGTGACTTCTTGGAGTTCTTGAATTGGGGATTCTCAATCTCGTATTATATTGGAGAATTAATAGAGAAATTTTGGATTTCTTGGGAAGAAAGTATGAGCCTTAGGATTTTGTTTAAGAGAGAATGATGAATAAAGCATAAAGTTCTCTCAAATATGATTAATCTATTATTTGGATAGAGTGGGGGTTGGAGATTTACCAAAAAAAAATCCTTTAAACATTTATACAAAACTGGAAAACGTATATTTTCCCAATCTGGGTGGCCACCGCGATGTGCCTCTATCGCGGTGGCTCACTGGAAATGGATGAGCGGTAACTGCGCTTTCACCGCGACGTGCCACAATCGCGGAGCCCTTTAGTTTGTCATTTTGACCACTGGCGCGACGCGTCAGTATCCTGAAGTCTTACTGGAAATTGCCAAACAGAAAATTGGGCCTCTGCGCAATCCGTCAAAATTGCAGAGTCTCACTAAAAATTGACAAATGTGATTTTTCGCTTCTCTGCGATGCGTTAAGGGCCCAAATAACGATGTTTTACGACTAGGACTTAAAATAGCCATAACTTCTTACCCGATTATCAGATTTATGCGAATCTTATAGCGTTGGAAAGATAATTCAGTTCCCTACGCAATGGAATGTCAAAAGTTGAGGAATTATACATGAGATAAATAGTATTTGTCTTGGGAAGCTATCTCTTAACATTCCAGGGATGAATTTAAGGTACGAAAAATCGTGGAGTATTACAGCTATTCAGCAATTGGGACCATATCTTGACTGTGCATCAATACATTTTGACCTAAAAACATACACAGTAACCTTCCATGTATCCTTTAAGGCTTTTGAAGAAAATGTTCTGAAGGCTTTCTATAAAGCCGCAACTTCGAAGGAAAAAGTGTTCCTGATCGAGCTTACAAGAGACCGGGAACTCTATAGCAACTACAAAGACGGCAATGACAAGATTGGATACCAAACCGGTAATATTGGGTATGATGTAGTTTTGATGATTGACAAACTGACAAAGTGATATGAAATATATCAGTCAAGCTGGTTCACAGACACACTGTCTTATGTAGATGAAACTTGTAGCAAAATCATCGATGATTAAAGACAAGGATGGAAGAAATCAAGAACCAGATGAGTGGTTAATTTTGATAAATTCAAGAAAATAAACATGTGCTAATTTAAAGAAGTTGAATTTTATTCAAACACTTGATGATAAGGGAAAGCAAGTTGAGTTGAAAAAGGAGTCCTATGGAAAGAAGGAGTTTCACTTTTGATGTGCAGAAGAAGAGAGATTCTACAGATTGAAGAACTTTACGCAAGATAGAAAACATACAAATTGAAGGACTCTTTGTTAATCAATGAAGTTTTTGAAGACTGACACATGAATGGACCATGTTACTTGAGATGGTCCAAGCATAGGAAGACAGGTTTCAGGTTTCACTGATAGATGCAGACAAAGATTGCTTAAAGTCAGGAATGAATGGGCAAGCCTAATTCTGATATACTCAAGTTACTGATCACATGAGAAATTGAAAAAGTTGTGGTTGAGTAAAATACTTGAAGATAAGTTGATTTAAAGAGTTGGAGTTTGACTACAACACTACGGAGATAAGAGTTGGAATTGAAGAAGGAGTCTCACTTGAAATAGAACTCTATGCAATGAGAGTTCTGATTAAAGGAGGAATTTGAAATAAATAATGACTCTTTGGATAGCTGTGCTTAAATAGAAGATGTATCATCCAGAGTAACTTGCGCACTTACAGAGAGATAAAAGGCTAAACACAAATAAATTAAGAAAGTTCATAATTGAGAGAATTCTGATTGAAGATTCAAGTATTGTCAGTAGAAAGGAAAAGATTGACAAACCTGTTTCACGGGATTAAACTTTATAGTTCACGAGTCAGTTTAAATGTATTGTTCTTATTAAGTTGTAATTTATTTATTTTCTAGATTGATTGTTTAAGAACAATACTGAGCTGAGTTAACTTCAAGTTTGGGATAACTCGAAGTGGTTTCAACAGTCAAGGGTGATTGTTGAGCTATAGGATCTAGAGTTTATGATTCCTAGTTGTTGAGTTATAGGAATTAGAGTTTATGATTCCTATAGTTGTTGAGGTATAGGAATTAGAGTTTATAATTCCTAATTGTTGGTTACAAGAGTTTTGTAATCAGTAGTTGTTGAGGCTCAGAATTATTTTGTGAAGTTACGGTTAAATCCTGTAGAGGTATAGGTCGTGTTTTTTACAACTTTTTGAGCCGAGTGCTTTCCACGTAAAAATCACTGTGTTCTTTACTTCCTATTTTACTGCTTCCTTGGAATAGTCAGGCAATCCGTTTCATCTATAGACAACTCTTACGTTAAAGTCACTGATCAGTAGGACACGTACTCTGACAAGTGGTATCAGAGTGAGGTTGTCTTAAAAAGGGTTAACACCTAAGACAAAGATCACTATGATGAATTCCGCACCACCTACTAGTCATAGTGAAGGTCAATCCGCTACTAAACCTCCACTCTTAGATGGTTCTCACTTTATTTGGTAGAAAGCTAGGATGGAAACGTTTCTTCAAAGTATTGATTATGAATTATGGGACAGAATTATTGATGGACCAACAATTCCCATAAAGATAGTGAATAGAGAACAAATGAAAAAGGTAAGGAGTGAATTCACCCCAGAAGATCTTGTTGCACTACAAAAGAATGCAAAAGTAAAAAACATTCTTATTTGTGGTCTTGGTCCAGCCGAGTACAATAAAGTGTCTAATTGCAACACTACTTTCTTAATCTTCTGTTATTTTCTATCTAGGTGATAATCCCGACCACGCTACCTAGACGCATCTCCCTAGTAAAGTGTCTATCTGCATTATTTTTCTTTCAGAGAGACAACAGACGAATTTACATTATCTGATACACTTTCATATTTGCACTTTATTCAGATTCTCATGTTTTAAGATAATTTTATTGGCTAGATATGCTAGAAGTTCTTTGCTACCCTATGTCTCCTCTTCAATTAGCTCTTAGATGATATAATCTTTCATCAACTCCCCTTTCCCTCGTAGGAATTCTCCTTCGACTCTTTCTATCGTATAATCATCTTTTCGAACAACCCTTCCATATAAATTTGATCTAGGGGAATTTTTATTGGTTTTCGTTCTTGTTTGATGTTGTGCGAGTCTTCGAAGGCCTTCCCAGAGTTCAATGCACACTTAAAGTTAAGTCCAATCGCTATTGGATCTCTACAATGACACAAAATATTGATTCTTTCTCAAAACTTGACATGCATAAACACGAGCAACAACCGTCAGTAATTCGCAACAGGGTATCTTCACCATCTTCATGGGCCCTCAACCTTATCAATTCAAACCCATCAAACTTAACTCTACAATGCTGGATATTGTTTGAGTGATCAGTGCCTAATTAGTTAAAAACTGCATTCACAAAAATATTGTACTTTGTGTGTGTTGTCCTGATGACCTTATCAGTAATACTTACTTAACTTTCACACATATGATAGTGGATCCATCTGCATGCACCTTATTCTTCCTAGCCCATCTATGGCTTAAATTGAATAAATAATTTGTTGCGACATAGGACTTATATGTTAGAAATATCAAACCGGTATATGCATCTGTTGCAATAGTTTCAATATATTGTAAATTATCAAACATATAGAATATATTTTGCAACAGATTACCCATTTGTTAGATTTATTTTAAAGAAATTTTCTTTTCTTTTCGAAATGCAATAAAAGATAAAGTGTTGTATTTAGATCCTTTTTTTAATTTACATATTTGAAAAGTCACCAGTTTTATTTGACTAACCCTTTCGAATTCAATCACCCATCTGAACAGTCGTGGCTTTTTGACTAACCCCTTCGAATTCTCAATCATTTACAAATAGGTCCCTCCTTACTCGTTCATTTCATTCTACTACACTTACAGATATGGCTGATACAGATTCGTACAAGAAGATTCATATCGAGTCCATGCAGGAACTTTAAAGATAGTTTGATGAACTTCAAAGGGATTTGACCGACTTCGGAGCAAGGCTGAGGAGGGACCTGCTGCTGCCGGATGAAAATTGTCCAGTTGACAATAATAGTAATAGTAATACTACTACTACTAATAATAATGATGATAATAATAGTAGCAATAATAATTAGGTTATGTTTTTCTCTTTTAGCATATGTATTTAGTAATAGTAATACTACTACTACTAATGATGACGATAATAATAGTAGTAATAATAATTAGGTTATGTTTTTTCTTTTAGCGTATGTATTTTTCCTTTTTATATCGGATTTACCTAAGGGATTCAAAATTCTATGTTTCGTTTGGTCGACTTTGAATTTTTAATTCTTATTTGATATTTTATTATCATTCTGTTTATTCCTTATTCTCAACATGTCGACGGTTGGAGGTAGGGATTGAGAATTTGCGGCAACAGAGTTTAATCTGATGCGACAGATGGATCTTATGTTGCAACAGGCGGTTATTAATAAAAAAAAAAGTAATTGTTGTTATTGTTGAGGGAGTGGTGAAAAGTCACGATTCTCCAATTATTTAATATGAAAAATGGTTCGTAAATAAATAATAAGAAACTAAATGATATACACGAGTTATAACCGTAAAAGAAAGGTTATTTAATAAAAAAAAAGTCAGAACATTGGATTATTTAAGTGTTATATGATGATTGTTAAGAAAAAGGTGAACAGTCGTGACTGTGACTTTTTTGTCTAAACACATTCAACAAAAACAATGTTGTTGATGTGTCAAATTCCTCATCTGTTGAGACTGATGAATCAGCTGTTAGAAGAGATAAACAAAACTCCTAAAACAAACGATAGATTTGTTGCAACAGATATCTGTTTCAATAGATGGGTAATCTGATGCAACAGATATACAATCTATTGCCATAACTCAATAAAATGGTTATTATTTTATCAAAGAAAAACGGTTGTTGAAAAGGTGTATTCGATTTTTAAATTGAGAAAAAGGTTATTTATATTTAAGAACTAATTAAAATAATAAGTTGAAAAGTCATGACTTGTCACAATAATAAAAAACTCACCAGCTTGATTTAATTAAGTCATTACTTTTCACATAAAACAATAAGGAAATAAATGATAAACACAATTAATAATCATAAAAAAATGGTTATTTAATTTGAATAATTGACGTTAATATGAAATAGGCGACATTTCTTTCACAGAAAAAAATTTATTTTTAAATCTGTTTTATTAATTTATATAATAAAAAAATAAATTTAGATCAATGATATGATGATAATTTTTTTTAAAAAAAAGATTGACTATATGTTGCAACAGATAGATTATCTGATGCAGCATGTTATTTATTTGTTGCAATAGATGATATATTTGTTCTCACAGATGAGTTATCTGATGCTATAGATATAGAATCTGTTGTCACAACTCAATAAATACGGTTCTTGAAAAGAACTAATTAATAGTTTGATTTAATTAAGTCATTACTTTTCACAGAAAGCAATAAGAAAATAAATAATAAACACAATTTATAACCGTAAAAAAATAATTATTTAATTTGAATAATTGAAGTTAATATTAAATAGGCGACATTTCTTTTCACATAAAATATTTTTTTAAATCTGTTTTATTAATTTATATAATAAAGTCAGAAATTTTGGATTAATGATATGATGATAATGTTTTTTAAAAAGATAGATTATATGTTGCAACAGATAGATCATCTGATGCAACATGTTGTTTATTTGTTGCAACAGATGATATATTTGTTGTTAAAGATGTGTTATCTGATGTAACAAATATAGAATCTGTTGTCGCAGCTCAATAAAAATGGTTCTTGAAAAAACTAATTAGTAATAATAATCTTAAAAGTTATGACCTTATCACAATATTGCTTAATTTAATTAAGTCATAAATTTTCATAATAATAAAAAATATCATCAATAAATAGAGGTGAACAGTTGCGCCTTTTTGCCTAACTCATTCAAGTTCAATCCTCTATAAACAGGTCCCTCCTTACCCAATCGTTCATTCGACTATACTCTATTTATTTTTTGCTCTTGTTAACACCTTTAACTACTTTCTCTTCAAGGACTTGATAACTTTTTCCTGTCTCTGGTAAGTTTTTTTCTTGCTTTTTTTGTAAATATACGTTGCATTACATTCAAATTCTTTTTTTTACTTTTGTTTTTACGTTTTTAGTCAATTTATACGTGTTCTAGATATGGCTGATCCAAAGTGGGACGTCGCTATTTTACGAGACGTCATGCGGGAACTGCAGAAGGAGGTTTATGACCTGCTGTAGAAGTTGGCCGCCGTCAGAGTAAGTATGCTGCGGGAGATCCGCAGGCTGTGGAGGGCGCTGCTGCTGCCGGTTGACGATTGACCGGCTGGCAATAAAAATATTAATGATGATGATGATGATGATGGTGATGATGATGATGATGATAATAATAATAATAATAATAATAATAATAATAATAATAATAATAATAATAATAATAATAATAATAATAATAATTAGATTTTTTTTATTTTACCTATGTATTTTTATTTGTTTTATTTAACAAAAAAAAATTATGTTTGATCCACTTTGACATTTTAATTCTTATTTAATTTTCATTCTATCTATTTTTTCTTCTAAACAAACATGTCTACGATTAAAGGATAATTTGAATCCAGTATCAATAACAAGAGATCAACTTATGAGTTATTTGTTGGGTTTGTGACAGGAGTTGTATAGTGTTGTTCGAAACAGAATATTTATCTGTTACAACAGAACAATTATCTATTTCAACAGATAAGTATTTTGTTGCAACAGATTAGTTGTCTGTTGAAACAGATTACTAATCTGTTGCAACAGATTAATTGTCTATTGGAACAGATTACTAATCTGGTGCAACAGATTAACAGTCTGTTTGAACAGATTACTAATCTGTTGCAACAGATTAATTGTGTGTTTGAACAGATTACTAATTTGTTGCAACAGAATACCCATCTGTTCTATTCATATTACGGGCACTAGAACCGTAAACATGAATCCAACAAGAGTCTTCTGTTGCAACTGAATATTTATCTGGTGCCATAGATGATGGATCTGTTTAAACAGATTGCTCTTATATTGCATTCATATTCGTGTGCTAGCTATTGTTGAAAAAACAACACACTAGCAGTTACCCAGATGACAAATTCAAATAAAAAGCATAATTTGACTTACCAAAGTCTCCTATCAAGTAAATGCCAAAGTTGAAAATGATGTACGAAATAAAATTTGACATAAGAAATTGATCAAAGAGCAGTAGTTGCGATAACAACAATAACAACAACAATGATCAACAAGAAGAATACGAAGATGATAATGAAGTATAAGCTGATGATAATGTATCAGAAGATGATGAATAAAGCAGCAGCAATAAGAAACAACAAAAATTGCGAAGAGAGAAAAAATAACAACGGATGAGAAGAGAGAAAAACACGTCTTTTTTTTCTTTGTTTTCTGTTATATTAACTAACATTTGGATCAAAAGTGTTAATTTAAAAACTTGTGAGTTATTTTAATATTTCTCAAACTTTCTTAATTCATAATCAAGTAATTATCACCTCCACTCAATTATTAAAACTTGTATCTCCTACACCTCATTTTAATTTTTTTTTTTATTTTTTTTATCACCTACAGCCCAAAGTTTTGCTGGTGCTAATTATTTATCCTCACTAGTATTTGTTCAACAACATTTTTGCATTGTAAGTCGATCTTGCTAACACATATTTTAACCTTAAGTTGAGACAAGGGCAAAATATTCTAAGTTAAAAAGTTGAAAACATGTGGACCACAACAGTAACGCATCTGGGAACAACAAATAATGATAATGAAAAGGGAAAAGGTCATACTCACATTATAATATTCCCATTGAGTCATTCAATTTGGGGACAAAAATGACCTTCAAAATAAAAAATGAATACCCCACATACACATTCAATTCAGTCAGCAATTTTTAACTTGTAGTAGCATCAAACCCTAAACTACTTAATCAAATTCAGTGAAACCTAAACTACCATAAAACATCATACCCTAAATCAAATTTTAAAGGGATGGAAAAGTAAAACTGTTATTACAAATAAAATATGATAAAATATGCATGTAATTTCAGTGAATGAATATTACCTTTCTATGATCTTGAATCAAATTTTGTTGATGAATATTTACGAGTATAATTTTATTCTTCTTTGATTCTTTTTTCTCAATAAAAACGTTGGCAACGACTTTGATGAATACATGAATATTTTACCTTCCAAGTCTTTCATACGACGTCTAGTCTTAAAAAAGAAAATTCAAAGTGAAATGAAAGATATGCCTCTTTTATTTAGTGTTCATGGTTGAATTGGACGCTTTACCCGCGTTTCCAGCTACGGGAAAGTCACACTTTAACATACTGTTTTGACCTAGCCCTCACATCGATTGTTCTATCTACTGAACACACCAATCAACCTTATGTTGATTCTCATTACGTACTCCAATTCTATCGGTTAATGAAGACACTTTATCTAATGAAGCAAGAAGAAGAATGGGAAAGCAATTGAACAATCAAGGAGAGGCATTCATTTATGTACTTCACTAGTATAAATATTCAACTATGTTGGTTGTTTAGCGAAGCAAGTAAAAGAAACATTCTTTCACTCTTGTCTAATTCAGACGTAATATGCGTGTATGAGAAAACGAACAAAACTTGAAGAGAATTTGATGCAGTCTCTGGCTTCATACTCGGAAATTTTTTTAGAGTTATTTGTGCTTCAGAAGTGCATCTCACTACATATCAAAAAAGGCAGAATTTACTCAAGTAGAAAAAGATCATAATCCTTTTCACTTGGACATCTTCTTCAGCTTCTCTTCAGTCTTCCTGTGCTTCTCCATTACATGATTATGAATAGGCCTACAGAAAATCACCAAATCAAATTAAGGAGTCAGTACCAATAGGAAGCTAACTAAGTTCGTATTGAAACAAAGACCAACTCATGAGACATGGAAAGGCAGGCAAAACCATATAAGATTTTGCAGATTCTGAAAGCTCTATAACCAGAAAGTTCGCTCGGAAAACTTGTCCTAAGGAGAGAAGCTCATCCTCCTCAACAGGATTTTGCTTCCTCTTATTCATCAATTTTGTAATTTCCTTCTATAAGTGATTGAAGAATAGAGAGCCCAGAAAGTAGACAGACTCATGAAACTGAACGAAAACAGGCTCACGAAGCTAGCTAGAAACCAATGACTATATTTTTATGCCCAAGTTAAGCCTAAATAAACCCTTTATGGGCGAGACACGTGAAGAATAGAGAGCCCAAAGAGGACCAAACTAGACTCTGACCACTAAAAACTTCAGGTTCTAGCTGGCTGGAGTATTTCAAATGGTAAGACAAAAATGGATTAACTAGGACGAAGAATCTTTACGGAGGACAAAAATGGTGCAAAAATCAGTTTAGAATATCTTATGCATGAAAAACAGCAGAACTCATGATCCGGTTAAAGACATCAAATTTGGGAATTGAAGAAAAAAATAACGAGAAGCCTTGACTTACTTATGGATATCGATCATTTGCTTTTGTGACCTGCAAAAATAAAAATAAGACATAAGTGCTCCAAAAGAAAAAAGTTTCTTACAAAACTCATCATTTTATATACATGTAAACGACACGTGTTTCTTCTAATCCTAGATTTTCACGTTTTTTATTCTTTAAACAAGATACAACCAAAATTAGGGTACTCACCAGAGTATGTAGAGAGCCGTCATTGACATAAACCCATAAGTGAAAGCGTTAACTGCAGTGACCAGAGATAATAAGGGTGAGAGTCGAAATATCTATATCTACATACAACAACAATAATATACTCGGTGTATTCCCACAAAGTGAGGAATATCTATATCTATACATAAATTGTATGTTAAGAAGGAAGGAAGTCTAGCTTAGGATTAAACCAAGTGGCAGCACAAGAGAGAGATAGTTTTAGGACAAAATTAGTTACATTAGGTAATAATTATCGTTTGCCTCTAATTTTTATAGCTTTTCTAAAGAATTCAAATTTTGATAGTTATTTTATTTTTTACTGTTTTCTTATAGTTATTTAAACTCTTACATTTTTTTAAAATTCAAATTCAGACAGGTTTTTAACCATAGTGATGGTTATAAATTGATTCTATTTAACCTAATTTTTAAATACATCTCAAATTTTCTTTCATCTTTTGGCTTTTGACTTTTATCTTTAATAAACGACACAGAATTGCACGTTCCACCCCAACTCCCCATTTTCCCATTGATCACGCACACATGACACAATACACACACGAAAAAAAAAAATCATACTTCACAAAATCCAAACTAAATGCACCACTTCATACTTTACTGCCATATTGACTTGAAGAATTTTGGGAAACATTCCCTCATTTTCATTTTGGTGATAATTTTCTTCTCTATTATTCGATGCATGTGTCGAGCAGGTTCCCACCCCACTTTATCGACCAACAGGCCACACACTCAGATGAGAAGTTGTTGGCCTGACGAAGAAAGTTCCAGGTTTTTATCTTTATCTTTTGGCGCATATATGTTCTCTATGTTCTTTTATTATTATTTAAAGGCCTTAACAGTACTTTTAACCTCCCTTTCTTCAAGTTTTTGTAAATTATACTCCATTCATTTCAATTTTTTCAAGGAAGGAGAAAGAAAGCGAGGCAGCGACCTTTCTTGAGTTGGAAGAAGATATGACTAATAGAGGTAGGGAAAATAACTACGAGTCCCCTTGGCGAAACAATAGATCAAGAGGAAGCAACGAGTACGGGGATAAAAGTAAAGAAGAAAATATTAACCGAGGATAGAGGGAATGTAGTGTGAATTTTCTAAAATAGGGCTATAGTTTTGATTCTTCCTTCTTTTCCAGTTTTAACTTCATTTGCCTTC
>NC_061114.1:229403978-229546999 GCF_002878395.1 Capsicum annuum | reverse complement strand
GAAGGCAAATGAAGTTAAAACTGGAAAAGAAGGAAGAATCAAAACTACGACCAGATCTGGAGTCTGTAAAGCTCACATTTTATACTGTCAACAAAGTGCTAAAGCTGACTGTATAAACAAATCTGAGAAAGGATCTACCAACAATTGAGTATGTGAGCTTCCAAAGACTAATTCATGGCGAAAGGGTAACGAAGAGGGCTTTGAAATAAGAGGATGTTGATGGTATAGCTTAACGCTATCTGCACATGTCCTCCTCGCCTATTATTACTTGGAGAGATGCAGCGATTTTGCCAGAAATAACTTCAACTATGTGGATGTCAGTGTCACCATTGTTCTACTATAAATTTAGCTTCTCCTACGGATCACTTGTACTCTTGATAAGTGGTGTGTGCTGTCTAAATCACTCTTGGCATCAAATTTTGATGCTAAAATGCAATTCACCCATGTTAAGATTTATGTTCTTTTAGCACCACTATTCATTATTCAAGATGATCAAAACGTAAAGATAAAATTTTTACCTTCATGGCGATAATCTCCTTCAGGACCAACAGGGATTTCTTGGCAGTATCTCTTTATTTGTTTCGGTGCTCTAACAATAACCCTAGCCAGTTGTCTTCAAAACAAACCATTAAAAAAATGAGATGAAATTCGAAAATTTGTTTGGGATAAATCACAAAATTAGGCTGAAAACAACTCACCCGATCTGACGGAAAGCCATTAGCACAGCGTTCTTCGTGAAAACAAACTGTAGCTGCAGAGCTCCCCAAATCTCATTCGTGAAAGTTCTTATGTAACTATTACCAGTCGGGACGGGTCGGGTCGGGTCGGATCGGACCATTCAACTCTCGTCCAAATATATCCTCTAGATTGTATATTGGCAATTTTTAAATTTAAAAATAATAGAATATAAATCACCCCTATTTCTTTCAAAATAATTAAATACTAAAAAATAATAATCGTTTTTAAAGAAAAAAAAAGAGTAGGATATCAATCACTCCATATTTTCCTCAAAATAATTCTCTTATTTAAAATTTAAAATTAAATAATATTCTTTTTACTACTGTTTATTCCATAAATATAAAAGTACTAATACTAATAAAAAAACTTTGAAGCTGTCTATCATTATAAACCTAATAACCCTACACCTAAATTATAAATTAAAGCTAAAGAAGGCTAAGAAACAGCCTAAGCAATAGCCTCCAATACCCTCATCTGTGATTTAAAGATTATAAAAATTTAACATGTTAAATAAGTATTTTTTTCGAACCCAGTCCTCCATCCGAAAAGGAAATTTAATGCTACAAGTTCAATCAATGCATCAACACAATCGGTTGTCTTTGAGGGTGCACAATATATATTTAGTTAAATTCGCTGGTATATTTCTATACTATAGAAGAGGTGGTTTCGACCACCTCTTGCAATTACCAAAAAATAAATTAATTACTTCCACTTAATTACATATTATGCCCCAATATATAATGATTCTATTGTTTTATCATAATGATTTAAATATTTAATATATTTTATTAATTTATATTAATTAACTATAACTACATATTGGAAGTAAAAAAAAAATTATTTATTTAATTGTCTATTATGTTTCAAAACTAATTTGTTACCACAAATCACAATAATTAATAACTTAAAATATTTAAAAGACATGTAGAAATTTTATTTACTCTTACCAAAAAAACCCTCTACTCCCACTTAATTATATACCATGCCCCAATATATAATAATTTCATTGTTTCATCATAATGATTTAAATATTTAATATAATCTATTAATTTATATTAATTAACTATAACTACATATTGAAAGTAAATTTTTTTTATTTATTTAATTGTCTATCACATTCAAAACTAATTTGTTACCACAAATCACAATAATTAATAACTTAATATATTTAAAAGACATATAAAAATTTTATTCTCTCATTATTTTAGCAATGTCACATAAATTGAGATAAAAGAAAAAGTACTGTAAATCATAATAATTAACAACTTAAAATATTTAAAAGATATATAAAAATTTTAGTTGACTCTCAAAATTGTATCAAAGCCACATAAATTAGGACACAAGGAGTAAATATATTATTTGATAATCACGTAAAAATTATTATAAATCACAATAATTAACAAGTTAAAATATATTTTTTAAAAATAGATAAAAGTTCTATTCAACTCTCAAAATTTTATCGGTGCAGCATAAATCATAAAAAAATAAAAAATTATCTTAATTAATTGCAACTAAATATTTAAAGTAAATCAATTTTATTATTTTAATTGACTTTTATATAAAAAATAATCTTTTTATTTATTTATTTATTTTAGTAAATTTAAATTTTAAAATTATTTTTTTCTTAAATTTAATTTAATAAAATAAATTTCTAATGAATATTTCTTAGAATTTGTGTTGGGTCAATATGTATCAAGTTAAAAAGAAATAAAGAAAAATATATAGTAAAATTTTATTATTGTGAAAGATAAATATAATGCACTATCCAATAATGTTTAATAATATCATATTTTGCATATGCAAATATAGCATCCCGTATTTAATTAATATACTATTCCGGTGAATTATCGATGATTACTATTGGCTAGATAAAATGATATTAATTTTTATAGTAATAACATAATCAATCGCTCTTAATTAATTATTATGAGTCATCTAGGT
Organism: Capsicum annuum; assembly: GCF_002878395.1. Lineage (NCBI taxonomy): Eukaryota > Viridiplantae > Streptophyta > Magnoliopsida > Solanales > Solanaceae > Capsicum > Capsicum annuum. The sequence continues at coordinate 229,544,320 of NC_061114.1, read as the reverse complement.
ATTAAGAAAATAAATAATATTTAATAAAAAATAAAATAGACATAAAATGCGAAATTAACTCTTAATATTTTAAATTAAATTTTCATCTTTCGAACAATGATTTTACTATATCACTCCTTATTATAAGTCATTTATGTATTAGAAAAATAAGAATAACAAAATGATATGTCAACATAAAATATTTGATTGACTATCAAAATTATATTAGTGCCACATAAATTGGGTCGGGACAGAAGAAGATATAAAACAACAAATATTATTTGAAAATGAAATACAAAAATACTGTAAATAGCAATAATTAACAAAAAAAAAATGACTGATTTCTACTTCAGTTGCTTCAGTCGTGATTTTACTATGTCATCCCTAATTAATTATTATGGTCATTTAAGCATTGTGCCACATAAGTTGAGATAGAAAAAATATTATAAATCACAATGATAAAAAATTTAAATTATTTAAAAAATATAATTGGTTGTCGTCGACACAAAATTCTGGACAGGGAGAGTAGCATATATTATTCAAAAATTACATAAAAAGTATTATAAATTACAATTGTCAACAACTTAAAATATCTAAAAATAATTTAATATGTTATATATTTCAAAAAAATTACATGAAAAATACTAGAAATCACAATAATTAATAACTTAAAAAATTTAAAAGATATAAAATATTTGGTCGACTCTTGAAATTATATTAGTGTCACTGAAATTGGAATAGAAGAAAAATATTATAAATCACAATAATTAAAAATTAAATTATTTTTAAAATATAATTAACTATCAATGCCACAATAATTTGGACAAGAAAAGTAACGTATATTAATTTAAAAATTACATAAAAATATTATAAATTATAATAGCTAACAACTTAAATTATCTAAATACATATTAAAATAACATATGTTGAACTTATACTAGATTCTGGATGAATCCTAGAAAACATATGCAATCCTTTTATTAAATTTTTTTATTTAAATATATCAAGATTGAAAAGATAAATAAAGATCTTAATGTTGGGCCCGTGCTGACACGGGCCATGCTTCTCTAGTATATATATAGATAGATAGATAGATAGATAGATAGATAGATAGATAGATAGATAGATATAGAGAGAGAGATACAACCTATATATACAGAATTTTTCTCGAGGCTAGCGGGTGCACGTACACCCTCTCTAATGTAGCTGAAGGTAATATCACTTTCTTTCTCTACCACACGGTTCTTCACTTCACCCAAGTTGTGCTTGCAGTTGGCCTTTATTCACATTCATTGTGAGTTTTTTGCTTTGCTTTGTTTGGACTAGTATTCTTTGTACTCAAACGTCTATTTATTGTGGAAGATTGTTAACTACAATCATTACATTGATCACTTTCTAACTCAAACGTTAGACTTTTAGCGATAATAAATATACACTTTAATAAAGATTTTAAAAACTTTTATCGGCATTAGTTAATTATCATTAGATCAATATCGCTAATAAGTTAAGAAAAAAAAAACTTATCTATATATTTTTGTTACAAACCTAATGTTGATAGGTTATATACACCTATCTATATATTATTTTATCCCAGTTACAGGTAAACCCACAAATTCTAATTAGGAATATTGATATTATTGTATCAATTTGGTGCTTAAATTGTGAGGTAGCCACTTCCTCGGTTGAAGCTAGGTTTTAGTTCTATGTTTGTTTTTTAAAATTATTTTATTAAATGTGTGGATATAACTATGTAATTATTCACAATTATTCAGAGTGTGTTGACAAGCATATACTATTGTGATTTCTATTTTGTCGAATGCGTACTTCACTTAATTAATTTGTATTCACTAACTAGGCTCTTAGAAAGGGGTGGAGCTATAGTATGTGTTGGAGTCCCACATCGATGGGTTAAAGGGTCCTTGGTCTCCTTATATGGTTTTGGGCAATCCTCCCCTCATGAGCTAGCTATTAAGGTTGAGTTAGGCCCAAGGTCCATTTCTTGACATGGTATCAGAGCCAGGCCCACCCAGTTCATTGTTTTCGATGTTGGGCCCCCATCTTATATTGTCCACGCTTCAGATGTCCAGCCCTGGGCGTGCGGGGGGGGGGGTGTTGGAGTCCCACATCGGTGGGTTAAAGGGTCCTTGATCTCCTTATATGGTCTTGGGCAATCCTCTTCTCATGAGCTAACTTTGGAGGTTGAGTTAGGCCCAAGGTCCATTTCTTGACGGATTCAGGCGAACTCAGTAGCTTTCAAATCGATCTTGCATTTACACTATTAAATTTTAAATATGTGTATATTATTATATATTGCGAATCCGTTATCAAACTTTATTGCATGGTCCAGTTATTGTTGGGTAAGTACTGTAGCTTCTTTGGCCCACAAATGTTGGTTCAACCCCGAGTATCACATTTTTTTTCTTAATTCCTTATACTTTTTTACTTAATTCAAAATACACTGACTTCAAATCCTGGTTTGCCAATACTCTTAGAGAATGATATCATTAGCTTAGTTTTTCAAACTGAAAGTTGTGCAAAAAAATCAACGCAGACCATATATGATATTTTTCTTGTTTCTTTATTGTATGTTTCTTTTCTTTTCTTTTTATTCCTTTGTCTCACAACAAAAAAAAAATTTGGACGTTAAGATTTAAGATGAGTCATTAGTTGACTTAAATATGCATGTTATATTTTTCTCAAAAAAAAAAAAATTATATCCCATAACTTCTAATCATATCTTCTTCTTTTTAAAAAAGAAAAATAATAATTTTAGCGGACACAAGAAATTGTTATCGTTAAAAGTATGTTTTGGGATAAAGTAAGTACTTTTGTATGGCAACAACATTTTGTGCTCTCTTTATTAGTTAGCTTAATACATATATATAAGCTCTTGAACTTTTTAACTTTTTTCGCATTGGCATATCAATTAGGTCATTTACCTATTGAGTCTTTTATTCATTCACAAAAGATTTTAATTAAACACAAATATCTGACGTGACACTTTTATAAAGCCTGTATTTTTTAAGTGTTGGGCGCATGTATGAAGTCTTCTCCTACGTGTAGAGTATGACCAACTACAATCATTTTTATTTTACTCCTCACCTTCTTTATTAGTAATATACAAAATTATAATTTCCACTTCATCCCCCCTCCCCTCCCAGAAAAAAAAGTCTGACCCTTCATACCCACCCCCAAATCAGTCTAACAAAAATCCTAAATTTGTGATTTCACTTTTTATGTTTTTACGGAGTATCATTTACTGAATATATGTTGTTGCTTGAGGTTATACATTCCATACACCGAAAAGTTCAAGTGATGTATACTATCAATATGAGTCGTCTCCATACATGCATGTAGAGATTTTTTTTTTTTTGTCTTGCTTCTCTCTTCATATGATTAAAAAGCCAAATAAGAATGAAAAATAATATGAGCATTGCAACAAAGTTATAAGTATTTAAAGAAATCTCTGATTTTTTTTTTTTACAGTAACAAAGCAATGGAATGACTCAAAGAGGGTGAAGTCAACAACAGAAGTTCTCACAAGTATAGTTTTGCTGAGGATAATTATGTATATCGAGTTACACATTATTAACAACACTATCATTTTTTTTTCTTTTCTTAAATATGGAGGCTTAAGAAGTAAATGTCTTCAATACGTTCTCTTATTAGTCTGTTTATTAATTATATCTTCACCAATTTTTCTATTTACTTTGACCTTTTAGTGAATTGTTTTCCTTTTTGAAATTTATGTTGTACATATATTCTTGCGTTTTATTTTTGTCACGAAATTATTCTCTGTTTGATCATTAATTTAAGTTTAAATAACTCTCATTGACATTTGATATATTTTTCTTTTTCTTTTACTAAGTACACTACATTGAAAAGTTTGTTAGCAATTAAATTCTTTTTAAACAAACATAAGTTATTATGTAAATAAGTCATGTAAATAATCACAATTATTATAATTTTTTAATATTTTGTGCAACGCGCAGGGTACAAATATTAGTATTTTTTAAAAAAGGAACAATATTAATTTTGTGATAGGAGTCCTTGCAGTTGTGCGGATACGAATACTAGTATTTTTAAAAGAGGAACAAAATTAACCTTGTGATAGGAGTCCTTGCACTCTTTATTTTACATTTATTTGACTATTAGCCGATCTAAGGAGGGACAAACTCGTAAGGTAAGAGATACAGTCTGTCACGCCTCAAATCCTATTGGGGCGGACTGGCATCCGTAACCGAGGAGGTCCTGGAGAACCATCTCATAACCTTATACTTTCCATGCATACCTCTATGACAACCCGAAATTCGGACAGCATCATGTCGCATATAAAAGAAAATAATCACCTGTATAAGCTCGAGCACACATATATATGTATATACAATACTTGGCCGTTGGAGCCATCACGTCTATTAACAAAACATCACCTTAACTGTACATTAGGTCTACAAAGCCTCTAGACAATACACAGAGTTTAACTAAGGTCGGGACACACCCCGCCATATAACTAAATTCTATACAATACCAAAAGTGACTGGATATGACACGGAAAGCCCCGAAGCAAACTGGAGCTCACCAAAAGCAGCTAGATATCCTGGCTCCTACTTGTGCGGTGTATGAGCTGAGGTACTTGTGCCTGCAGCATGAAATGCAGGTCCCCCGTGGGGGACGCCAGTACAAAATATGTACTGAGTATGTAAAGCTGTAGATAATCACATATGATATAGGAGCTTAATAGAAATCAGAAACAAGTGAATAAATCGTAATAGGAGTGGACCACACTTACTAGAACTTGTGACAACCTGTACATTGTATTTATTCAATCACTTTACCTTCGTTTTTATCATCTTTGTAATCATTATTGTACTGTACTGTGACCATTAGGCTGCCTCCAGTACATATCAACTGGGATCGACCCATGCTAGGCTTATGCCCCTGGGATACCACCCATAAACACATAACTAGGGATCTACCCATGATAGGCTTATGCCCCTGGGATACCACCCGATAAGAGAGAACTTCCATCACTTAGTTCAATTAATCTTTGAGATTGTTATTTCGGTCCCCACCATATTTTTGATACTTTGAAACAATGATACATCAATAAGAGACATATAAATAAACCATCAATGTAATAACAATGAAGTAAGAACTCATTGGCACATCAATAAAGTGTTTTGGAGTCATCAATGCCATAACAATGAAGTAGGAACTTATTGGTATATCAATGAAACGTTTTGGAGTTATTAATAGCACATGGATCTTGTTTGAGTAACCGAATACCTTCTGACATCCATTAGTGCAATAAACATGTAAGATTTGAAAAACAAGTAAGTATTGGAATGTATTGACATCTTGTAGGGTGGGAACAAGTTCATTGGTAACGTAGGACATCATACAAAACTATTATGGATCACATGTTATTGAATAACTTTGAAAACTTTCTTAATAGAACAATTGTTCACTTTCATGCCAAAGATATGGTATAGAGTATGCTTTACATACCTGACTGTCAACCTTCAATACTAGTCCCACATGGACTTCTCGTCTTTTCGGATTACTTATCTATAATGAACATATATAGCAATCTAGTATTAGCGACCAAACGTCACAATTCAATTATTTGAATTCACCAAACTAGTGGTTAAGTAGTAAGCCTTAATTACACCATAAAGGGTGTCACTTTAACCTTCTTATACTCTAATTACATTTACATGTCATGCATATTCATACAACATCCTCCAATATCAAGTTTGGATTCATTTATTCTTCCAACCAATCCATTAAACCAAATTGAGCCATAGACATAAATAATCATCAATTCAATAGTATATCACCATATCCACCTTCCATAACTCAATTACCATATCCACCTTTCATAACCCAATTAACATATCCTCCTTCCACAATTCAATACAACCAAACCATGCAAAATAGTCCATAACCTTATTTCCATCACCTTTCAATAACAACCAATACATATAATCCTCTATCACACATATACATATGGAAGAGAACAAAGGCAAACAATATTCATACCTTAGAATTCACCTCTTGATTATGCAATCCTGTTTGCACAAATAATATGTGTCGTTCGAAGCTCTTGAGATGACAAACGCAGTTATCGGATTACTTTGGAATTTCTACGGTTGAATCAAAAGTAATTTAAAGGTCAAATTTGGCTAGGGTTTGTTCTTTCTCAATGATTGATGATGAAAATGAGTTTTTGAACTCATATACATGTATATGTACACATATTCCCATCCATAATATCATAGGGAATGACCAAAGTGCCTTTAAAATTTAAATAATGTCAAATCTGTTCTTTGGTGGACTGTTTTGATAAGTTAAAGTAGATCGATCATAATTCTTTGCTCCGATATCGGATTTGGGTAAAATTGGTATCGTTGGAAAGATAATTCAAAGGACTTTCATTTTATATAAAGTAGGTCACCCAGTTCGTCCTGTACAAGTAGTTATGATCGTTTGAAGTTGACCCTAAAAATCTATTTTGAGAGGCTGAAGTAAAACGATTATAACTCCTTACTTAGAAGTTGGATTTGGATGAAACCAATTGCATTGGAAAGAAGACTCAAATATCTTTCTTTTCATAGGTCGCAGCTCTCCCACTTCATTATATTAAGGGAGTTATGATCGTTTAAAGTTGACCCAAAAAATTGGCTGGCCTCAGTAGTTTGTGTGCAGGAAATTTTCCTGCACATTTACTATTCCCAATATCCCGGCCACCGTTTTATAGTTTCGAACGTGCTCGATTATATCCGAAACCTATCCGTTTTTGAAAATATTTATATCGTTGGAAAGCTTATTCAATAACCTTCGTATGGAACCATCGATGGGCAAATTTCGGTATAAATAAAATAAAATAAAATTAATTCCATATAAATAAGATCAATACACGTACTTGAATACGCCTATACACGTACTTGAATACGGGGTGTTACACAGTCCAATCTAAAACATTAGCTGCTTCTTTTATGATTCAAACCTACAACCTTTAAATCACACGACAATAACTTTATCATTATTCGAAGATTCCCCTTTCTTGTATTAAGTTGGATTAGCCGAACATTAATTTGTTGAATTGTATAGAGTTCCAAAAGAAGCTCAACCAACGAAATGTATAGAGCATTAATAATGGATACTAGAATTATTATGTTTCAGTATATATTGAAGTTTCGTGATTTTTGAAATTCAAGAATGACTTTTTAGATTTCTTTTATTTATTGTGATTATTAAGGAAAACCATTAAACGCTACATATTATGAGAAAATAAAGAAATGTCAAAAATTTGGTGTCTCTTTTCTGCCTCTATCCTTAAAATTATCTCCAATAATGTCTGTTTTCATAAGAAAATCTTATCAGCCTATTTAGTTAATTTTATTTATTGTCAATTTAGTTTATCGATCAATTTGTGAACATGCTAAATTAATGATAAATTGTCATTATTTTTATTGGCACATGTAGTAATAATAAGGGACAAACATGCAATGCACATTTTCATAAATCAATATATTAAAATAATTAATTTTGAGATATCTATCCGAATTAATTATGTAAGACCCCGTGAAGTTCCCTCGTCGTTTAAGCCTTCAGAGCGAATTGAAAAAAGCATAAAAATTTTTGCTAAGTGTTCCAACACTTAGTTTATTTTTTAGCCTTCAACTTTGATGGATTATTTCGCGACCTTCCCAACATACGTTTTTCAATTTTTAAGTTGCGTTACGATGGGACAAGTCAATAGTACATCCTGTGTGAGTTTCAGAATTTTTGAACATCATTTAGGGCGTGTTTGGTTTTCAAACCAGTAGCTAAAGGCTACAGGAAAGCGCCACCCTGCTTAGAAAAGACTACAGGCAAGGCTCCGCCCTGCTTAGAAAAGGCTACAGACAAGGCTCCACCCTGCTTAGAAAAGGCTACAGGCAAGGCTCCGCCCTGGCCATTCCCGTGGTCCAATAATTTTTAGTCTTCTTCTGTTTTAAGACGAGATTTAAGATTCAATTGATCAGTATAGTACCATTCATCAGTTTTCTCTCCAGAAACCAACACACTGCCTCCAACCAAAAACTTAGATCTACCAAAATTCAACCGTTAAATTCTAAAAATAATTTAAGAATCAGAATCCCCAGAGCGAGATCTTCAAGGAGCACCTATCACTTTTACGAATAGAGAGCCGAAATCAAAAGTTCATTCATATTCACAAATTTGAGGTATGTGGGGTTTGAACAAGAACAATCCTTCCGTTTTTGTGCCCAAAAGTTATGTTCAAATTATCTTGTTTGAAGATTATGAGTTTATGAGTTATTCAAGTTGTGGATTTCATGATATTTCTACTTATTATGCTTTGATCTAAAAGTTTATATTGTGATTTGCACGCTTCTTTACGAGTTAATATTGTTAAATAAATTTCAAGAATGATATTGAGTATGAATTATTATTTTGAGTTGATATGAGACAAGTATTGAATTTTGAGACTATATTCTTGGAAGATTGAACTATTATATTTATATCAAGATTTAAGTTGGATTTTTGATGATGCTATAATTTCGAGTCTTCCTTTAACAAATTGCTTACCGAGATTTGAATTGAGGTTTATATTGTGAGCTTTGAGTTGAAATAGGAATTCACAATTTCATATGATTTAAATTAAGAGAAATTTGATTTGGTCTTCGTTACAGACCCTTAAGTTATTTTGAAGTGGATTTCCTAAGAGTTTTGAGTCTGAGTATGGAAGTAATATTTAGCACCGAGCGGGAAGTGTGGGTTTAGCACGTCCTACTTCCCCAGAACTACGTGCCATCGTAGGATTGCGATTTATGGGCCTAAGGATGAGTTTGTGATCACTGAGTTGAGGTTATACTCCCTGACAATAGTATAACTCTCCTCCCCAATGTGGGCTTCTTCCTTAGGAGGAAAAAACGTGGATTCCATGTGGCTCACATGGTTTATGTCGGTTAGAAGAAACTCCCAAAACAGTCCCCTACTCTAATTAAGCTAAAAGTGTATATGTTGAAAGTTTGATTTTTGAGATTTCCAAAGTTTCCCAATTCCAATTCCTAAGTTTATAAGGTTTCAAGTCCTTTAATTTTAAAGAAGTTCTATTCTCCTTGATAAAGATGTATGAGTTTTGAAAACATTGTTTATAAATTTCTTTAATTTATGAGTTTTGAGAATAAATGGAGAAATTCAGATTTTTGAGTTAAGTATAATGATTCACGAGATTTACGATACATGTTCATTATTCATGATTTATGTTGCCTATATTTCAGTGATTCTGAGCGTCTTCATCTACATTTCTGTAGTGGTGAGTCCTCATGGCTCGAGGACCTAATCTCCTGATGTTGAGTATTACCAGCAGTTGTATTTATTTTCTTTCATTTGAGTATGAGTCCGTCGCCATTGGCTCCTTATTCTTGAGTTGTAAAAGCTCTGTCAGACTAGATTATCAGTTGTATTATCGTACTTTTTCTGTATCTTGTAATCTGGACATTATATTTACAATGTGGATTGACGAGATTTAATTCTAATTATCTGATTTAAATTCCTAAAATGAGTATTGAATGCAGTAGGCTCAAAGGGTTGACTTAGGATTACTTGTAACCTTAAGCACCATGTGACGTGTCGAAATGAAATTTCGGGACGTTACAAATTATTCCGATGAAAAGATGCCTTTAAACTCATAATTTTATACAAATTTTAATTAGGCACACGCTAAATTCGACTTTTTAAAATCTTTTTTTAAAAAAATAAAAAATTGGGCCCCTCAGCCCCAATCCCTCCCCAATTATAAAATAAGACAATTTTTATTGAATAGTGTGGTTTGTTCTTGCTAGGGTTTGTTCAAAACGATCCATTTCAGGTTTAGTCATTCTTGCTAGGGTTTGCTTGAAGACGAACGTGCGTTATGGCTTTCCGTTTCGGAGGGTTCGTTTGTTTATCCCTAATTTCCTCTCATAATTTATCCACCATTTTTATCGAATTGATTTCTCGTCTCATGTTTTTTTCTTTATGGTTTGAGTAGAAGACTTTGGGCTGCTGGTGCTCATCGGGAATTGCTTCGAGCTATACAGACAGATATTAGGTTTATAAAAATCTGCCAATTTTCCTTTCTAGCAGAAATTTACCCCGTTCTTTTTTAGTTTTGATTTTTGATTTTAGTTTTTTCAGGGAATATTGCCAGCAAGTTCCAGCTCATCGTGGTGAATTTCTCGTCCAAATTATTTAATTCTCGCTACAAATTTCTGTTGTTACCGATGATTTTGGTCCTTGCAGTTATATTTTTTGCTGCCGGAGGAGCATCATCTTTTGCTTTCTGCCACGCTGTGTATGTTCCTCATTTAAACCAGAAAATATTGTTTCCTTTTTTTAAGCTTACTAAATCAGTTCTCTTTGCTTTAAAATGCCCTGTATAATGGTAGGATATATTGTCTCTTTTCTTTTGATTAAAAAGAATCAATCTTTTTATCTTAGAATAATCCCTTTTAGTGTTTACTCAACTTGTTATATGATTAAGTGGTATTGGAGTCCCCGAGTTTAATCTTGATTTCTGCCTTGTAATGATCTCCTCTATTTGCAGAAATCTTTTATTTCCTCTTATGCTTATTTCCGAATTAATTTTGGCAGGCTAGGCTCCATGGTGAGGAAAGACAGGGAACGGTAAGTTGTACCACCTTGGTTGTTATTTTCCTTCTTTTATTGTTTTTTTGAGCGTGCAAACTGTCTCTTTTGCTTAACTTACCACACTTATTGATCCTAGTACATGCTAATTTATTCTGCCGGTCAACAAGTAGTCCCTTTGTTCGCTTACTATCTATCGGTGGTATCTCGTGGGTCCTTTATTTAGCGGTCAACTGTAAAATATTATTGCCACAAACCAGAAAAAAGTTTTGAGTACACCCAAAGACAAGAATCAATAAGACTAACACAAGAGCACCCAACTCCCTTAGCACCTTTTAGGAAGGGTGCAGTGAGATTAGGTCTCAAGAATAAGTACAAATATGCTCAATTAAGTACTACATTTTCTAGTTTGTTTGGGCTCGCTAAACATTGACACTCTTTCTCGAACAATGAATTGAATCAGCTACAGTATAAACTTTGTTGTACAGAGTGTGCTACCTGAATATTTTTTCAATTCCTAGTTCGCCAGATAAAGTATATCACTGCTCCATAAATTGCAAGCTACAGTATCCTTTTTGAATCTGCTCCGATGTCTCGGTTTGATCCACTGCAAGCTCTCCATTGTCTCAGTTTGTGGTAGCAAAAATCCCAACCAGGCAGTCACCTCTATCCAAATTGCAGATGCTCATTCAAATGACACAAATGGATGACTGGAGTCTTCAATATATTGCTGTACACAAACAACGCAGAAAGCATTCGCACAATGCACCTCCATATTCATCAACCTACCCTTTGTTAGTAGCTTCTTGTGAGCTGATATCCATAGTATGAATCTATGTTTAGACTGTACTACCTTAGAGCAGATAAGATCCAGGCTCTAACATGGTCAGATAGCTCTTTGAGATAGAGTACTATCTCAGGGTCCAAAATTAATGGTGCTAGATTAAGCTTGAGCTGAGCTGCCTGTGTTGGTATCGGCATTGCCTGAATAACCTTCACCAGCATCTTCTTGTCAAAGTTTTCTTTTTGGAAAAAAATTCGTTCTTTTCTTTCCAGTAGAGGTCTTACCCATCCTATAGATCTACCTCTCTGCTTGGCATTTCCAAGTTGTCTTTTCTCACCTCTCTTAGATTATAGTCTTTATATACCATTCTCATGCTTCTCTCTTTTCCTGTTCATCTCGTATTTCTTTTCCACTTGTTACTGCCTTGACCTGAGGTTGTTGGCTTGGCTGGACACTTTGACAGGCCCCAACCTGCTTGTCTGATTATCTTTTTTCTACACTTTAAGGACGACACTTCTCATTGTACCCTGCATAAAGTGGATGTTTGTTGAGTGCATACAACAAAACAAAAGTCAACTATGCTACAATTTAGTTGAAACAACTAGCACGCCTCAGTCCCAAACATATGGGTTGGCTGTAGGAGCATTCACTAACTTTTTTACTCCAATTAAATTGGATGATTTGCATAAATATGATCATATAGTGTCACTTTTTAAGTTTTGGCTCCATTAAAAGAAGTTTAATAGAATTGATCTCGCTAGAAAAGTCCAAAAATCACATTGGGTTGGCAGATCCTCATGAATAGCCGTCATAAAATTCATCAGATTCACAGCTCAGCTCTGGATGATGGTTTTTTTTTTTTTTTTTTTTTATTTATTTATTAAAGTTCATTTTGCATAACTTTTTATAATGGCACCTAAGCTTAACTATCATACGAAGGCTTCCTCGCGCCAATTCCTGAATTAAATTCATCTCCTTTCAACATTACATGAAAAAGGTGTTATAATTTCTCTACTGGCGGACGAATCTAGGAGTTGTATCTTTCAATACGGAAGACATGACTGTTGCTTTTATGGAATTCAGTATTCGTGTGTAGGAGGACAGAGATTTTTGATAAGTTTTTGGTTTGATATCGACTTATGTTTTGCAGCTTGTGATTGATGCAATTGTTTTCGTTGTGCTTAAGAAATGCACATTTAATTATATGTCAATATCTTATGTATCAGTTAAGAAGGTTATTATGCCTTGACATCTATATTTCACTCTTATTATTGTCATGCTAGTTTCAAGAATCTAATTCACTTTACTATTTTCTTCGTCAGTGCTCGTGCTTTTTGCGAGGCGTGGAACATTCCAACAAATTGAGGAGCTGTTAATTGTGTGGAGGTATTTACGTGGATGCAGACTTAATTTTTAGGTCTCTATTAATATATATATATACCTCCCACATGTATTTACGTGGATGCTTATATTTTGGCTTGGCTCGACACTTTGACGGGCCCTAACCTGCTTGTCTAATTATCTTCCCCTATACATATTAAGGATTGTTTTCTTCTTCTTTTGTATTTGGAAACAAGTACTTATTGCACCCTCTGCTTAAAGTGAATGTTATTTAGTTCAATACGACAAAACAAAAGCAAAGGGCGTCCTCAAGATATGTTTTGTTTTCATATATAGCTATACCAATTACAAATTCATATTTGCTCAATGGATACAAAACGTCCATGCTTTAGCACCTGGTGCCAGTTTAACTTGGGGGTGGGGTGGGGAGGTGGGTGATCAGTGGCGGAGCCACATACATTTCAGGGGTTTCCAACCCCCTTCGTTGGAAAATTATATTATTTTTATATGGTCAAAAATATTTTTATGTATATATAGTAAGTAGATGTTGAACCCCCCTTCGACTAGTCCGTATATTTACTTCTGAACTCCATCAGCTGGGGGTGATTTGGTGGCAGTGCATGGCATGGTGGCTTTGTTGCCTATTCCATCGTCAATTTCTTGGTACATCATATTCATGCATTGACGATTCATGTGACGGTATTAATACTCTTGAAAGGTGTTCTATTTGTTCGCACTTCAATTTTCTTCATTTCTTGTGATGGACCTCAAAGAGGGGTACATGTCAAGTATTGGCTTGTGATCATATCTTCTTATTTCTTAGGCTATGCTACAATTGAGTTAGAAAACTATGGGTTAGCTGCATGAGTACTCGCTAACTATTTTACTCCAATAAAATTGGATAAATAGGATCATTTAGTGTCACTTCCATTAAAAGAAGTTAAACAAAATTGGTGTCGGTCGTCAGGGAAAGCATAAAAACCTTGATAAGTTGGCCATAAAATTTATTTTGCGCAACTTTGTATAATGGCATCTAAACTTAAACACCATAAGAAGGCTTCCCAGGCACCAATTCCTGAATAAAATTCATCTGACTTCGACATTACACAAAAAAAATTGAAGGTATTATAATTTCTCTACTTGGAACTGAATAGTTACAAGGACTAGTTAAAGAGGATAATTTGGTGTAAACTTTCTCAAGGGTTCAACAGTTGTAATTGACAATTTATGTTAAAATTTCCTTATTAAGCTGTGAAAAAAGTCATAATACTTCACTTAATATGGACTAGAGGACGTACATATTTGATTTTGCTACTGCAACTCTACTATGAACGTGGTATTTGAAAAGTTAAAATTCCTTCATTCTTAACTAGAGATCTCATATCTTTAAAAATGAAAAAAAAAAAATTATCAATAGTGCGGCCTTACAAACTAGATCCTTGTAATATGCAAATTAGTTTAGATCCTTGAAGCAACTTTTCGGTCCCACCTTTAAAATAGTAAACTAGATCCTATGCAAATTAGTTTAGATCCTTAAAGCAACTTTTTGGTCCCACCTTTAAAATAGTGATTTGGACTACATACACTTAGGGGTCGTTTGGTAGAGTGTATAAGAATGATGCAAAATATGATGTATTAATAATACTTATATTACTAATGTTTGTGTTAGTTATGCTTACATTAGTTATGCTTGTATTTTTTTTATGCAGTGTTTGGTTCGATATATTAAAAAAAAACATGAATTACATAATTTCTAAAAATATGCATTAGATCCATTGCATTACTAATACCATGGATAGGGGTGTTCATGAGTCGGTTATTGGTCAAAATCATAACCAAACCAACTTAATCGGTTTTTAAATTTCTAAAACCAAACCAAACCAAACAAAAAAATAATCGTCGATTTGGTTATTGTCAATTTAGTTCTGTTTGGTTCGGTTTTTTCGATTTATAACTTTAGCTAATGATAAAAGTTGAAAATTAAAAAAAACAAATTCAATCTAACATATGAGATGTTAATCGAATGTTGTATCTCAACCTTGAAACTAAGATGTCAACTGAGTGCTATACTTTGGCAAAGCTATGAACAACACTATATGAATCCTTCTAAAAAAATATTTTAAAGCTACATTTAACAAAATGATATGATAAAACCTCCAAAAGGTGAACACGTAAACTTCTTGCTCAACAAGGTTCAAAAAGAAAGTTAAAATTAATGATTGTCTATAGTCAAATGAATCTCAGCTATAAATTTCAATATACAACAAGATATTATTTTCACAATTAGTATCGTTTGTCATTCAAAGTACGAAACAAGATATTATTTTCACAATTAGTATCGTTTGTCATTCAAAGTACGAAATTCACTTAGAATCTCATAAGGTACTATCAACTAGATAAAGAAATGACTTAATGTGTTACGCCTAAAGTTAAATCATGATTAAATATAAAATATAAATAATATTTATATTGTATTTATGAGTAATACATAAATAATTATATATATATCGGTTCGATTTGGTTATTTGTTGGTTATTTTAGAGTAAAATCAAACCAAACCAAATTAGTATCGGTTTTTAAAATTCAAAACCAAACCAAATATCGATTTTTTTGATCAGTTTGGTTTGGATCGCGGTTCGGTTTGTTTAAAAACCAAACCATGAACAGCCCTAGCCATGGATTTTGAGGAAGCATTAATTATACATAGGGTAAAAGGATATACCAAACAAGGTACTATTAATACACATTAAACTAATACATGCATTAATATTTCAATACACTATACCAAACGAACCCTTACCGTCTTCGAGTAGATAAGGAGAAAGAGAAAAAGAGCTCTACTACTGCGTTGCGAAAATGCATGCTCCTTTGATTTTGCTGACAAGTGATAGGGGAAGTTCAATTGAGAATTATGAAGGGGGCTTAATGGATTCATCGTCATTCATTTTACCCAAGTTGTCAAGTCCATCATGTGTAGTGTATCTTCTATTCCAGAGTCCAATAAATCCTATAAAAGTAGGCTATCATTTCAACAGTAGAATTTTTGTTGAAAAATTATAATCTAATTAAATAGTTCTTCAGCTAATTAATTTAATTAAAAATACTCAATTGGACGTTATATGATGCATGCATAATAAATCCTCGTCTGTGTAATCATTATCTTGTGTATATCAAATAAAGAAAACTAATAGTACTACGTAGTAAATGTGTTTAGCTATTTGTATGAAGATTCTAGAGAAATTTTTGGCTCTTAAATCTGTAATGAAAGTCCATTTAAATACACGAATTATATTTTTTTCAAAACTAAGTACTAAATATACGATCAAATATTCCTAATAGATATTTTTCAACAACAACGATAAATCAGTAAAGTGCATTGAAACAAATATATTGTACATGAACCTGATGGCACGATACATAGGCCATGAATCAGTTGACACTTTTATCATTTGATTGCAATTTGTAAGAATTAAACAATATCAGAATGTTGATTGTGTATCTCTTAACAATAACGTAAGACTAGAAATTACGCTGAAGGATTCCTTCAAGCAGAGGCGGAGCCAATATTTCAAGTAAGGGGATTTAATATTCAAAGAAAATTAAATTGAAGGATGTTCAACACCTACTTTAATCACATAAAAAATAATTTTAATCATGTATAAATAATATATTTTTCCGTCAAAGGGGGTTCGGACAAACCCCTAAAGAGGGCTGGTTCCGCCTCTGCTTTCAAGCCAACTTTGTTTGTATTAAAAACGAAATTCTATTCACAAACTAGATTATTATCTTTTTGGTATGTATTTTATTTTGTGACATTTAAAAAACGTATAAACAACGTTCATGCATCTCAATTTTATCTCTCTTCCGTTACTGCAAATGAATTTTGTCAGTTTACATGTGGAGTGATCCACACGACCCAAAACAAAATTTCTTGCAGTACTCAATTAATTTATATAACAAATCCTGAATTCTTTTAAGAGTTTTTAAACCTTAAATACATTCAAATTTAATAAAGAACTATATATATAGCATCTACTTATTTCTATACATATTATAATTTTTTTACGAAAAATATTCAACTCCACACTCATTCTGGGGCGGACCCACGTGGTATTCAGGAGTTTCACCCAAATCTCCTCGGCAAAAAATTACGTTGTATATATAACATAAAAAATCTATATTTATGTATATATATTAATTTTGAACCACCTAAAAACAAGGTTGTTGGATAACCCAATGGTTCTATGTCTGCTTCTTGAGGGTCTCCTTTAGACATCCATCGTGAGTTCGATTCCTGCTACCAGCGAAGGCTTCATTTTTTATAATTTGTCCTGTACAGCTATATAACAAGAAAAAAGGATGATTCTCGTTACCAGCAAAGGCTTCATGCCCAATTTGGACCAATCCACTTTTGCCCATAGGCCCATTACTATGGGGCATATATATTGATCTTTTTAGGTCTTATCAGCCACAACTATCAACTTCAAAGTGTGATTTCCACTTCGTTTCTTGTCCGATTGAGCTGATTTTTGGACTGCTTGTTCCTCTCATCCCAATCTTTGATTAGGAACTGACGGAGCTTGATTTGATGGCCTGTAGCCGCATTTTTTGTGCTGTCACTCCTTTATTTCTCTAGTGTTTGGTGTTGTGGTTTATGTATTATTTCTTGTTGTCTGGCACTTGTTTGGTGGTCATTTTGGAGGACAATATTGTAACTCTTTGGTGATTATAGTGGAGGTTTTGGTCCCGTGGTTTTTGCTCTTCACATTGAAGGGTTTTCCACGTAAATCTTGTGTCTCGTGTGATTGTCTTTATTCTTGTCTTGTTTCATTTGGTTAATCTGTTTACTGTATATTACTCTATTTTGCTTGGGTTTGTTTGTCTTCTCTTGGTTCAAGTTGAAAGGGAAAGTTTAGTCTTGAGTATTTTCCGCTGCTACCCTGTCAGGCTCTTTGATTGTGTGCCCGTCTTTCCTAACAAAGTGGTATCAGAGTGTTGGTTGTTGTTGATTGTAGATTTGAATGATGGAGGCAAATATGAGCAAGATGGTGTATTTGAATGGTAGTAACTATCATACTTGGAAAAACAAGATGAAAGATCTTCTATTTGTCAAGAAAATGCATCTACCTGTGTTTGCATCTACTAAACCTGAATTCATGACAGATGAGGATTGAGAATTTTATCACTTACAAGTTTGTGGCTATATCAGACAATGGGTTGAAGATATGTTAGAATCATATTGTGAATGAGACACATGCTAGAAGTTTGTGGTACAAGCTCGAGATACTTTATGCTTCGAAGACTGGCAATAACAAATTGTTCCTGCTTAAGCAATTGATGAATATCAGGTATAAAGAGGGAAGTCCTATTTCTGATCATATTAAAAATTTTTATGGTGTCCTTGACCAACTATCCGGAATGGGTGTAAAGTTTGATGAAGAAATTCAGAGACTTTGGCTTCTTAATACTCTGCTAACTCTTGGGAAACTCTTCGAGTTTCTTTGACTAATTCTGCTCCTGGTGGTATTGTAACTATGGAATATGTTAAGAGTAGTGTCTTGAATGAAGAGATGGGAAGAAGATCTCAGGCCTCATCTTCTTCATCTTCACACTCTGATGTTTTGGTTACCGAAGAGAGGGGGAGAAACAAGTCCAGAGATTCAAATGATAGAGATAAAAGTAGAAGCAAGTCAAGGTCCAAATTTAAGAATGTTACATGTGATTATTAAAGCAAAAAAGGGCATATCATGAAATATTGTTACAAGCATAAGAAAGATATAAGACGGCAAAAGAAAGAAGGCGATAATGAAAATCGTGTTGCTATTGTTGCTAATGATAATCTTCTTGTTGCTTGTGGTGAGAATGTCATTAATCTTGTTTGCGATGAGTCTAGCTGATCTGTGGATTCTGGTGCTACTTCTCATGTTACGCCAAAGAAGGAATTATTTTCTTCTTATACTCCAGGTAATTTTGGGATGTTGAAAATGGGCAATAATGATTAAGTTAAAGTACTTGGCATTGGCACGATTTGTTTGGAAAGTAACAATGGTTCCAAACTAGTTCTCAATAATGTCAAGCATGCTCCAGATGTTCGTCTGAATTTGATTTCTGCAGGGAACCTTGATGATGAGGGTTATGTTAGCACCCTTGGTGCTGGCCAGTGGAAGCTTATTAGAGGTTTGATGATTGTGGCTCGAGGTGACAAGTTGTCTAGCTTGTACGTATTTCAGGGCTCTACTTCTAGAGGCTTGATAAACTTGGTAGAGAATGATACTTCATCAGAGTTGTGACATAGAAAGTTGAGTCATATGAGTGAGAAGGGGATTGATAGTTTGGCTAAGAAAAATTTGCTTTCTACATTTTGGCAAGAATTCTACATTTCATGGTCGGTCTAAACATATTGATGTGAGATACCATTGGATTCGGGATGTGTTGGATTCTAAGTTGCTTGAACTTGAGAAGATTCATACGGATGATAATGGTTCCGACATGATGACTAAAGCTTTGCCAAGAGGGAAGTTTGAAGATTGTTGCATGATCGCTGGGATGACGGTCTCCTCCACATAGTCGGGAGGGGGAGAATTGTTGGGTTATTGGGTCTCTTTCCCTTCCTATATGGATAAATGAAACTCAATTTGGACCAACCCATTTTTGCCCATAGACCTATTACTATGGGGCATATATATTGATCTTTTTAGGTCTTATTCACCATCACAAAAAAAAGAGTTTTCAGCAGCCAAAGAGAGAAAAATAAAGCTGATTTTCGCACCTAAATTTCAGCCACAACTGTCAACTTCAAATTGCGATTTCCGCTTCGTTTCTTGTCTGATTGAGCTGATTTTTGGACTGCTTGTTCCTCTGATCTCAATCTTTGATTAGGAACTAGCGGAGCTTGATTTGGTGGCCTGTAGATCCTGTTCTTCATTCCCGAACAGTAACTGCGTTTTTGGTGCTTTCACTCATTTATTTCTCTAGTATTTGGTGTTGTGGTTTATGTATTGTTTCTTGTTGTTTGTCACTTGTTTGGTGGCCATTTTGGAGGACAATATTGTAACTATTTGCTGATTATAGTGGAGGTTTTGGTCCCGTGATTTTTGCTCTTCACACTGAAGGGTTTTTCACGTAAATCTTGTGTCTCGTGTGATTGTCTTTATTCTTGTCTTGTTTCATTTTGTTGATTTGTTTACTGTATATTACTCTATTTTGTTTGGGTTCGTTTGTCTCCTCTTGGTTTAAGTTGAAAGGAAAAGTTTAGTCTTGGGTATTTTCCGCTGCTACCCTGGTGTGCTCGTCTTTCCTAACACATTTTTTACACTACTACTATAGTAGCTGTCCTGTACAGCTATATAATTAAAAAAAAAAAAGACGCATGTATAGCTGCTACACCTTGAAACTTTATTTTATTGACGTATTCATATATTTATATTTTTATTTTTTGAAGCTCCTGAAATAAATTTCTGAATCCACAAGTGCACTCATTAGTATAGCTACATGACCAAATCGATCTCAGGAGCACATGCAGCACAAATTTAGCAAAGAATCTCAGGAATATAAGTGCTGTGCTATTAGGATTTTGCAACTCTAACCCATAACCCATAGGGGTACATGGCTAGTCAAATTATTCTTCATGTTGCATGATAGCTCATTTGAAAACTATCTTACGTCCTCTTTTTTTCATTTCGAAGTTCAGTTATGCGGGATTCAGAACTCGATGAATAATGATCGATCATTTTTTATTCTTTTTTGATATTTACGGGTCGTTTGGTAGAATATATTAAAAAGAATAATGCATGTACGTGTTAATCTTGTGTATTATTAGTATGTTAATACATTTTTTAGCCTATGTATAACTAAAGCATTAATTATATATTCTATTGTGTATTACTAATACTTCAAATCCATGATATTACAATGATTAAAGACTCAATTATCCCTCAAAAAAAATAAATCCGCATCCTTTCCAACATATGTATGGAGGATATTTTTGTAATTTTTTTTTTTTTTTTAGAAACGATGTAATTAATGTTATTTTTATTACATCATACTAAACATTACATAAGAAAAATACAAATATAACTAATGCAATCATAGTTAATACAACATATTTTACGTGTAATGTATGTCTACCTCATATATCATAATTCATTAGTTGCACTTTCACAGGCAGATCAAAACTCCAAACCACTTGTAAGTTGTAAGGCATCAGAAACATAAACAACAAAATCATTTATTTTCCTTCAAAAACATTTTCCGTCACACCGAATGTATCCTCAGGTTTTTAATCTAAAAAGTTATAAAGGAGCTTTATCAACTTTACTTATTAAACAAATAAAAATGGGAGGAATTTCCTTTCAACTTTGACGGGTAAAAAAGATTTTATGCACAACCATCACTAGCTATCTCTATTCTCTCACTTTTTTCCCCTTCTTTATATTCTTTTTTCCTATATTTACTTGTTGACTTCTTATTCTTTATAAAAATTCCATATTTAAGTCAGTAGTTGATCGCATTTGTTAGGTCAAACAGTAACGTGTCTTCTAATGAACATTGTAAGAACATTAGTTAACAAAATTGTACTTGCCAATAGATAAATTCATTGGCCCCCAAAAAGATCCAATTAAAATATTAGTATAATTCAAGAAATAGAACATCGATCACCCTATTTGAATTTGCAAAATATTACAATAACATCATACTTAATTAATGTAATTTCACACGTGAAATTAAAAAAGAAAAATATTTATGAGAGATCTTATCCATGCTTTGGGAGATAAATAAACTTTCCTCGATAAATCTCGGCTCAGAACAAAACATATCAATACAATGTAGAAAAGAAAATAGTGAAAGTGAAGAAGTCACGATAAAATATTAAAAATAGTACAACAAAAAATTCTCAAGCATAAACACAAATTGTAAGATTATTTATTATATTCTTGGATTCTAATACCTAAATGCTAATTACCCACTAAAGACTTTTGGACAGAGAATAAGAATCTGTTCTACCTTTTAGCTTTCATAGTGGATTAAATGGTTGAAGGGATAAAAAAAAGGGGAATATATTCTACTTTCTTGGACACAATTTCTGCCGCATATAAATTCTCTTTAATAATATACTTAGGATTTATATAATATTTTTAATCTTCTTTTTTTGAGAGAATTGCCATATCTGGTCCCTGAATTATTAATAAATTTTGAATTTAGTCCATGTAATATACGATGACTCGACAAATTCAATTAATTAAGATGTGTGGTTTGGATTGCTTTGGAAAATATACGTTATATTCGGACTATTTATGGATGTATACAATTACCTTCTAACATGGAGTAACGAGACGAATTTAACGTAACATATCGATAAGTAATTCAAAATATAAAGTAGCAATTCAAAGCCACTTTAAGTAATGTATAGCATCTAGATATATATATATATTTAGAAAAATGTTGTGTGCATATTGCCTCCTGCAACAAGGACGACCCAAAATTAATCCTTTCAAACTAAAATTATTTTATTTTATAAAAAATTCGTAAAGTTGATTATTGTGAAATTATTTTAAAGTTAAGAGTGTCATCCAGCAAGTAAATTCTATTCCATTCTTAAGTGGCATTTGGTTTTGTTGTTTTTAGAAACAATATAAAAATAATGTTCTCGAAAGTAATTTATTAGAAACGATGCAAGTTTGGATAGCCTTTAAGGAGACGTACTCATTTGAGTTTGTTTTAGCATAATAAACTGAAAATGATACCTCCAAAGTTGCAGTGTAACTATATGTATTTTTTTTTTGTTCTTAATCATAGATACGAGGTTCGATCCTAATTATATGGAGAATCATCTTTAGCTAGTAAGAAGCATTTTATTCCTTAAAGTGGAATTTTCTAACACGAATTTGAATTAATCGTAGAGCTGTTTTTAGTAAAGAGCTCTTTACCTCTAAAAGCGAGATTTTTCAACACAAATTTAAATTAATCGAATATCAATAGGTGAAAAACAAGAAAAACTAAATCACAATTGGTATTAATTGGAAGAGTGCAAATCTCCCCAAAAAATAGGATACTCGTAAAAATAATTCGTTGCAAGAAAAAAAATATTTTTTATTTTTTAAAATTTTGAAACACCATCTCAACCTCCACAATATAGAAATAAAGTATGTACAATATTCTATCTTTTTCAAATTTCATTTATGAAACTACACTATTATAACTTTCAAAAACTTTGGCCAAACAAATTACAATATTCCATAATTGTTGCAAATCATCTAGAAACCTGCGGTTTTATTCTCTTGCTGCTTTATGTATAATTTATAAATATAAAGCATAAGAACAAAAGTCGTCTAAATTTTTTCAATGAATAAAGGAGTCTCATAGCTAGTACTCCATGTTCCATAATTTATTGAGACAAAAAGGACAACCTTTTCATTTCTTCATTATGATTCTCAGTCCATTCATCCCAATTAGTTACAGTGACATTTATTCAATTTGAGTCGACTGTACATAATTAATTAAAACTTCATTTGTTCCAATTTGGTGGTACTTTTCTTTTTAATTTATCCTTAAAATAATATCATGCTTTTCTGGTTAAATATTATTTGATTCAATTTTTACATTTTTATCTTTGTTAGATGATTTATATCTTACATTATAAATCACAAGTTTCAAGCGTTTTTTTTCTTTATAAATTTCATATCTCGTGAAACATCATCATATAAATCGAGACGGAAAGACTCCATGCTTTTATATTAAACTTTAAATATTAAAATTAAATTATTTACTTTAATATGAACACTAGCTATAGATTGATACTTGCAGCTATTTGGTGTTCGAGCTTTAGCTCAATTGACAAAGATTGAGAGTATTTTGACTTGAGTCGAATGTTTGTGTCCTATGTCAAACGAACTAAATCTGATTCTTGGACAAAAAAAAAACAAAACAAAAATTAATGGACTTTCAAAAAATAGATTGACCACAAGAGTTGGTATTGCGTAATTTTTTTTTTCCATCTTTCCCTTCTCTTTTTCTTTTCTCTCTCGAGTATGTTTGAATATCGATTGCTACACTTGTTACGTGCATTGTTATTTTGTTATTCATTCTCACATGCTTTGTTTTTTTTTAACCGAAGATCTATCGGAAACAATCTCTCTACTCCACATAGATGGTGGTATACTTGTTCAAATAACAATTAAGGTGAAGCAAAGTCAAAAATGATAAATCTTTTTATGATATGCAGATTTATTTTGCAAGTTTGCTATTATGAAATCTCTGTATGTAATTTTTTTTAGGCTCCAATTATGTGATTATACTGAACATGAGGATCCTCGACAAGTTAATTTTTTTTTTTAAAAAGAGATATTATTGGTGTTCCAATAAGAACAAAGATATTAAAATGTCCATGCTGAAATTCAGAAAGTAGGGTCACTTATGAAAAAGATGGTGAGATTGGTTGGATAGAAAAGAAGAGAACAAAAAGAGTGGACTTTTAACGCAATGCCAAAATGGGAGTCAGAGTGTTTGTTAGCCAAAGGACACACACTGCCTTTGCCAAGGGACCCCATGATGACCCATTTTAACCCCCAATGGGCGGGCCTAAAGTAATTTGTTGCCCACACCAAAACATACAAGGATATCTTCCAAAGTAAAATTTTATAGTATAAGACCGATAGGGGCGTCGCTAGCATATAATGAGGGGTTCATTTGGATTGTTTTTAATAAAAAAAAAATTATATTATTTCTATATAATTAATAGTATTGTGCACTTTTAAATTTTTTTAATGAAAATATTGACTCCATCAGTAAAGACAGATAATGTTGTATGATAATGAATGTTGAATTGTTAAGGAGTAATAATATGTATCCACCAGAGAGATGTTGCAAATATTCGAATGTTTATAATATGCTGGGTACTATGCAAGTAACATGCATTAAGAGTAAAATGCGAGAACATTGTTAAGAGGATTTTAACATATTCTTCATCGATTTATGGTAGCTTTGAAATTATGATAAGTGAAATAATAGGAAAAAAAAAACTTCAAATCTTACAAAATCACAATATAAAAAGGTATACTAGACACAATAACAATAACACCGTCTCAATGTAATTTTATAAATGAGGTTTGGAGATGATAGGATATACATAAAATTTTTATTTGTCTTTATAAGATAGTGAGATTTTTTACGCTAAACCTTCGAACAGCATACGCAATAAATAGACCACAAATGGCATAAACCTACACTCTGTATGAGTTACAATCAATTCCTTTTTTCTTTTTTCAAAATCTCCCTCAAATTTAACGTACATGATTTATTTACCATGAGAAGTACCTATTTAATAAATTTAGAGGACCAAACTGAAAAAGGAAGTTATACTTAATGAGCTACTTTGAAACTACCTAAACAAAAGATATCACTTTTTATTATTTTGTACTTTGCTAGTACTCCCTCCCTTTATTTCATAATAAATAAATTATTAAAATATTTTTAATATTTTAAAATAAGTGAATTATTTATTTATTTTTAAATTTATCGATTTGACAATCAAGGGATTCATCAATTGAAAAAAATAAAATAAATATGATTTTATACTTTGAACAAAGATAAAAATAAAAAATTATGTTAAATTTATATTTTTAATTCTTTTTTTTAATTTGTGTTAAAATCCAATAATTTATTTATCACGAAACAGCTCCAGTATAAATCAAAGTCTAAAAAGCCAATATCTATATATCAACTGCACCACTGCATTCGCAGACAGACAGAGAAGCGTCAATCATCAAAAGAAATTCACAGAAAGCCGTCAGTAATTTACACTGTTACTCATCCAACCATAGCTTCTAAAGTCTGCTGATACAATCATTTTACTTAGACCAAAGAAAAACTTTATCTACAAATCATTATTTTCTTATTTAGTTTGGAATAAGTCGAAAATTTTATTAAAAATGTTCAATAGTATTTAATAAATATATATATGAGAAGTGTTTTTTGACCAATAAATTTTGCATAATTTTCTATGTATGCTATACTCTCTTGATTCACTTGACTTTATTTGACTTAATATAGTATTTTAAAAAAATATTAAAATTTATAATTTAACATAATTTTAAATATTTATGTGGTCATAAGCTATTTCACTAAGGGTTAGAAGGTAACTTTAAAGTTAAGTTAAATTGTTTTAGTTACGATAAGATGATATTTTTTTTAGACGAATTAAAAAGAAAATAATGTCACATAAAATGAGACAAAAGGAGTACATATAATTTTTTCTGAAAGATTTTTGACCGTCTATCTTGCACTACATGTGACTATACGAGTGATTCTGAATATATTATTTATACGTATAACATGAATTTCTTATCCTTAAATAATGAGAGTTGAACGAAGCTATTAGGTTTTACCGAATTCGTACCTAGAATATGACTCCGGCCACTAATCAAATGGTTAATTAAGCCAAAAGAAGATGTTCATGAACTCACAATTCCAACTAATTAAGGACTAAAAACAACTCAAAAAGGAAATCTTCATAAAAGCTAGAGTATAAATATAGTGCCACCCAAAACTATGGTGCAATAATCAATATTCTTTAATTCTTATTTAGATATATCCAGACCAAACGCTTAAAATAAAACCACCTTTATAATAGAAAATATTTTGATCCAATATCTTTTCAACAAAAATTCTAACTAATTGAGTCCCAGAACAATCAAAATAAAAGAGCACAAAATGATTAATGTGGTCATTAAAATATATTTTTACTACTCTCTCCCATCTCCCACTCCCAAGTCCCAACACATATTATTCATAGCCAAAAAAAGTTTATATATCTAAGTAATGGAATAAATAGAGATTTTGATTCTCCTTCCACTTTGGCCAAGTGCAACAGTAGTAAATACTCAGTACTTCAAATAGGCCTTAAAGCCTATCCTAAATTTCTTACAAACCAAACAAAGCTAACAGTGCAACAACAATGTCACTCCCAATGAAAATATCCTTTCTCCTCCTTCCTATTTTCTTCTTTTTTGCTTTCACCATTAATGCAAACTCTGATCTTAATACCCTTTTGAAACTCAAAGAATCTCTTGTTGCTCCTAGAAGTTCTGGTCTTGTTGACTGGACCAACAACACAGAAAATAATGATCCATTTGCATATTGCACGTTTACTGGTGTTACATGTAACAATAATTCACGTGTGATATCATTGAACATAACTAATGTTCCTTTGTTTGGTACTATTCCGCCTGAAATTGGTCTTTTAGATAATCTTGAAAGTCTTATGATATTTGGAGATAATGTTACTGGCACACTTCCTTTGGAAATGTCACAATTATCTTCTATTAAATATGTTAATCTTTCTTACAACAATTTTTCTGGTCCTTTCCCTAGTGAAATATTGTTGGGGTTAGTAAATCTTGAATCTTTTGATATTTATAACAATAATTTTACTGGTGAGTTACCTACTGAGTTTGTTAAGCTGAAGAAGTTGGAAAATTTACATCTTGGTGGTAACTATTTTCATGGGGAAATACCTGAAGTTTATTCACATATTGAAAGTTTAAAGTGGTTGGGTTTAGAGGGAAATTCACTTACTGGTAAAATACCAAAGATTTTGGCTTTGTTACCAAATCTTGAGATACTTAAATTGGGTTATTTTAATAGTTATGAAGGGGGTATTCCACCTGAATTTGGTAATATTAGTACTCTTCAACTTCTTGATCTTGGAAGTTGCAATCTTGATGGTGAAATTCCTCCAAGTCTTGCAAATTTGAAGAAGTTGCATAGTCTGTTTCTCCAAATGAACAGGCTTACAGGTATTAATGAACCCTCCAATTTTTTACTTATACGATTGAATTTCTTTATAACAACGTCGTTTGTCTGGATATCTTTTGGCTGCTATAGTTAACTGTCGTTATAGAAAAGGTATAATTTAATGTAACATAAAAGTTGGCTTCATAAAAAAACTTTAGTTGCAGTGAGATGTTATAGAGTATGATAGTCATAGAGGGGCCGTGTATCGTACATGTGCAAAATATTACATGAATATTTAGTTTACAATTTATAATTCTAATGAATTTAAAATCTTGAATGCTAAATGTTACATGAATGTTGTTGTTGTTAGAATCTTGAATGCTTAAGTTTAAATCTTGGATTCGTTTCTAAAATGCTGTTATAGAGTATGACAGTTAACAGAGGGGACCTTATTTATGTGCAAAACATTATAGTAAATATTAAGTTTTTGAGCTCGTAATTTTGATAAATTTAGAATCTTGAATTTGGAAAATTTAAATCTTGGATTCGTTTCTGGTTTACAGGTCGGATACCTTCTGAGCTTTCTGGTTTATATAGTCTGATGTCTTTTGATGTGTCGATAAACCAACTTGTTGGAGAAATACCAGAGAGTTTTGTGAAGTTGCAGAATTTGACACTGATTAACGTGTTCAGAAACAACTTGCATGGTCCAATTCCCTCTTTCGTAGGCGACCTTCCAAATCTTGAGACGTTGCAGATTTGGGGCAACAATTTTACTCTTGAATTGCCCGAAAATCTTGGGCGTAATGGGAGGATGCTGTTCCTTGATGTTACTGCTAATCATCTTACGGGAAGGATACCACCTGATTTGTGTAAAGGAGGGAGGTTGAAGACACTGATTCTGATGGAGAATTACTTCTTTGGTCCAATTCCTGAACAACTTGGTGAGTGCAAGTCGCTTACTCGAATTCGCGTTAGGAAGAATTACCTGAATGGTACTATTCCAGCTGGTTTTTTCAAGTTACCTGCACTGGATATGCTTGAACTTGATAACAACTATTTCACTGGTCAGCTGCCAACGGAGATTAACGCGAATAATCTCACTAAACTTGTACTTTCCAACAACTGGATCACTGGGACCATTCCTCCATCAATAGGGAGCTTGAAGAACCTAGTGACTCTGTCACTTGATATGAACAGATTATCCGGTGAAATTCCTGAAGAAATTGCGAATTTAAAGAAGCTCCTGACCATCGACTTGAGTGGCAACAATTTAACAGGTGAAATCCCGAGTTCAATGGCTCAATGTTCAGAACTGACATTGGTTGACTTGAGCAGAAACCAACTTGTCGGTGAAGTACCAAAAGAAATCACCAAATTAAAAAGCTTGAACGCTCTCAACTTGTCAAGAAACCAACTGAATGGCACCGTTCCTGGAGAAATTGGAGGGATGAATGGTTTAACAGTTTTGGATCTTTCGTACAATGATCTTTCTGGCAGGAGACCGACCAACGGACAGTTAAAGTTCTTCAGCAGCAGCTCTTTTGAAGGAAATCCGAAACTCTGTTCCCCTCGGGCTACTTTTTGTCCGTCGGCTTCCAGTTCACCACAAAACGGCCACAAAATCCGTTCTGGGAAGTTCACAACTACCCAGTTGGTGATTACAATAATCATCTTAGTCACTGTTGCGTTGCTGTTGGCTGTTACTGTGTTGTTCATCAAGAAGGAAAAGTTCAAGAATTCGAAAATTTGGAAGTTAACGGCATTCCAGAAACTTGATTTCAGAGCTGATGATGTTTTGGATTGTTTAAAAGAGGAGAACATAATTGGGAAAGGGGGAGCTGGCGTAGTGTATCGAGGGTCGATGTCAAATGGCATCGACATTGCAATTAAGAAGCTTGTAGGCCGAGGGACCGGACACCATGATCACGGTTTCTCTGCTGAAATCCAAACATTAGGAAGGATAAGGCACAGGAACATCGTGCGATTACTAGGATATGTCTCTAACAAAGACACAAACTTGTTGTTGTACGAGTACATGTCGAATGGGAGCTTAGGTGAAATGTTACACGGTGCAAAAGGTGCACATTTGAAGTGGGAGACGAGGTACCGTATTGCTGTGGAAGCTGCAAAGGGATTGTGCTATTTGCACCATGATTGTTCGCCTTCGATTATTCATAGGGATGTCAAGTCCAATAATATTCTGCTGGATTCTGATTATGAAGCTCATGTTGCTGATTTTGGCCTAGCCAAATTCTTGCAGGATGCCGGTGCCTCTGAGTGCATGTCCTCTATTGCGGGTTCGTATGGATACATTGCACCAGGTAAATTACTATCCTTAATTTCCTTAGTTTTTCTAGTACTGTTTTGAAAACAAAAAATGAATATTTTGTTGAAAATCAAGATCCTTTTTGATAATATATATCAATACTTTTTGGATTTAAATCATATACATTGATTGTTAATTTGAAAGATTTTCAGTACTTGTGTAGTTTTACCTGCTAAGATTACTTATCATAATTTGCTTGTTAACAAATCATAGTAGTATCTAAAATAATCTCTTTAAATTGTCAGTGCATATATCTAAAATAAACTTTTTTTATGAGTTTATGTTTTAGAAATATTACTATTTACACAATTAGGTCACGCGTAATATTTAATGATAACCATTAATTGATAATCTTAAAGAATGATACTAGTACTAGTTAACTTAAATAGATTAAATTACAGGGATGATGAAAAGTTTTTACTTTGTTGTGCATATAACCTTAAGTTATTTCAACAGATTATTTTTGGAGGATCTTTATCTAGAAACATTAAAGTCCTTTTTTATTGGTCAATGTTTTGCTAACTTAGATCAAGAACAGTGCACTTTCAGAATTTACTGAACTGGGGTTGAAAATAGTAGGATTTTAAAGCTATGCTCCAGGACAAAATCTATTTAAAAGTTTTGTCCAAACATTAAAATGTGCAATTAATGTACTTTCTGAGCAATTATTTTTGTTTGGATATGTCACAGAGTATGCATACACATTGAAAGTTGACCAAAAGAGTGATGTATACAGTTTTGGAGTTGTACTGTTGGAACTGATCACAGGTCACAAGCCAGTTGGTGAATTCGGGGACGGTGTAGATATAGTAAGATGGGTTAATAAAACAATGTCCGAATTATCTCAGCCGTCTGATGCAGCCTCGGTTTTAGCAGTTGTCGACTCGAGGCTTCATAGTTACCCTCTTGCAAGTGTTGTCAATTTGTTCAAGATTGCTATGATGTGTGTTGAAGAAGAGAGTTGTGCTAGGCCTACTATGAGGGAAGTTGTTCACATGCTTACTAATCCTCCTCAGTCTACTACTATTACTACGCCTACTCTCCTCGCACTTTGAGATTGCGCGGATCAAGTGTCTGGTTGAAACCTCGTGGAGTCTGGGGCCAGGAACACGAATTGATACAAATACGGAGAACAAAAATTCGTGCAAGTATGGATATCTATTTGAAATGTTTTGCTGGTTTTGTATTTTTATTTTTTGAACTTGTTGTAGGCAAAGTTGTATAATAGGCGGGCATGAAGAAGAAGAAAAGAAAGGAACTCCTTTAATTTCTAACTATGGGTACTAGGAAATAAATATCAAGATGACAAGTAGTCAATATTTGCTATTAATAACATGTACTATGTAATGTTTTAAAGGTTTGCAAAGTTCAATTTTGCGTTATTATGTGTCTTAAATTTTTTGTTTTAACTCGATCCTTGTTGAAAACATATAATGTTGCTTTTTCTCCTCATGATATGAAATAAATATGTTCCAAATTAATAGCGTGAAAGATTGCATTATTTTACGTTTGGAAAGTACTTGTTCCAAATTAGGCTATTTAATTTGCAATTATTAGTCTGACCAAAGGGCACGGAAATGGATTGGCTGCTTGAGAAATACTGTTCAAAAGGCAATTTTCTACAAGTAAAGACCTCGTTGCAAATATTATTAAGAATACAATAATATATAGTGTAATTCCATAAGTAGAAGGAAACAATAAAAAAGTTTTATTGCAACACAAATTTAACTATCAAGAAATTGAAAGAGTATGAAGTCAATAACACGAGCTCTCAACATATCCTCTAAGAGTGTGAATGACGCGCTCAGACTGACCATCGGTGTGTTGCTCCTTAGGGCCTGACTTTACTTTTCTGTTATATAGTAGAACCTTGGCTGGGGTAAATGCAGACATACACCGGAGTTACTTTTCTGCCAATTGATAAGTCTTGAGAAGACGCGGCCATTGATGCCACTCATACGAAAGAATAAGTAGCACAAACCTGCTTTCGAAGTATGCTTTCTGATATCATACAAAAGTTCAGCATTATCGTTTTCTGAGTCATATGAAAAGAACCTATCATCTACATTTAAATATAAGATGTGTGAGTTATCGAGATGAAATTCCATACTCCACACATCGGCCAAAACTGGAACAACATCGATCCAATATGAAAGTGCATGTAAAGGTGTAGTATACTTCTTGACCCATACTGCATCTTGACTACGAATATCGCTCTTGAGGCACCACACAGTAACCTTTGCTTCGTTATGCATTGCATAATGGAGAACCCCATCCGATACTCCAAGAACACGTGTGGAATATCCTTTCTTCATCTCGTGAGTCAATTTCAAACCCCATAAATGCCTATTCACACTATCATAAAGAATGATCTGGCGTAGTTCGTCCATCCAACAGAACACTCCATCGATTACACCAGCTGATGAATCTTTCATCCAACTAGTAGGTGCAGATCACTCCAAGACCGAGAGGTAGATCTAGTGTGAGATTGATGGCAGTCCACGCGTTAGTCTCAGAGGAGAAGCTTTCAATTGTTACATTCGGATTAAGATCAAGTGATTTTTCATAACGAACTATAGTAAAAGAGATCATATCTTCTTCAGGGTCATCTACTTTACAATGAAAGCCAATGGCTGCAACTCTTATGCAGGACGTCTGAGTAACATGTACGTCAAAATGTTGCCTCGTTGCTCTGATTTATTAAAGCATCAGCAGTAAGGAGGAAACCGTTAGAGGATGCAGTAATATATGATCCCTTTACTGACTCATCTAAACTACAATCAAGTACTTTTGATGATTCCCTCGATGATACGAAGAAACGAATTTTTGTATGTTCTTTAGTAAAATTTTTACCTTGACAGAAGAAGCCGATCATTCTGGGGTGAGGACTCCCATCTTTGAGAACGACAACCATAATCCAAAGACGATCAGCAATACACTTCTGCCAATGCCTACACACATTCAAATCTTGCAACAGATTTTGAAGGCAAAAGATGTAATATTTCGATTATGATATCCTCGGACAACTCAAGTACACTTTTATCAGACAATCCGCGTAGCCGTTTCATATTGACACTCTTGTCACTTCAAACCTCTGAAAATACCATAAAAAACACTTTAACGTTGTTAACCTCAAATTTCTTTATCAGATACCGAGCCATGATTTTTACTAAGGAAACTTTTGACCTTGTATGTAATTGGGCAAAGTATGTTCGGATGAACGTTTTGTCTTTGAGTTGCAAATTCAAGAAAATTTAGCCGTGACCATAGAATTTAGCATAGATGATCATGAAAATTATAGTTGGGATAGAGGTTGTAAACCACATATTACATAGCAAGTGTAATCTCATAATTAACTGGCCCTGATATCAATTACTTATAATAAACTCAAACATACGTCACAAGATAATTTATAGCATAGGTGATCATGAAAGTTAATTAATATTACTAAATCATAGACTAAATAAAAGTTCGTACCTGAATCAAAAGCCTTTGTACAACAATGAGAATAACAAGGAGCAGCACCAGTAACTAAGGAGATGATGAATTTATAGAGCTAGTTTATTTTTAGTATGTCTGTGTCCAAAGAAACAAAAGAAAGGATGGGAGTATTTTTCTTACCTTAAACTGTAGGATTGTTTGGTAGTGAACAAGTTATATTAGGATTATAACATGAGAATTAAATAATGATGAGATTATTTCATGGGTATATTCTTATTAACCCATTACAATACTACAATTTACTAGCTCTTATGTCATGGGAATTCAAAATTTATACATAACAAAAAAATTCAATTGAAATCCCTCACTAATATTAGGTTAAACTACCTTAATATTGTAAATTATCATTACATTATGGGTTTGTTCCGTATCCAGGAAATTCATGAAGTGTTTTCTAATTTTTCATGTTTGATTGGTTAAAATTTTTGAAAAACATTTTCTATCAGAAATAAGTTTCTTAAAAATACTAGGAAAATTAAGTTCCACAAATTCTAGAAAATATCTTCTTTTTTTGTGTGTGTTTTTTTCTCAATATATCATATTGTTATTTGTCTATTTCCTTTGAACATCCCTAGTTAATGGTCATATAACCTAAGTAGTTCAAACTTGAATTATGGGTATCTGATACGGGTGTGAGTCTTTGTATTCTTCATCACATAAATTTTTGAATTCAAATGTATAGGTACGATTGTACATATGGTCGTCGGTATATATTTATACCTATTAATTATCGCTATTGAAATAAACACAAAAGTCAAACCAAATACCCTCAAAGGCACCCACACTTACACCTATGTTATGTCGACACGAGATAGGACAATAAATTTTTGAAGACATATATCTCATGCTTGTTCACCAAGAAACATACTGGAGCTCTTGGCTGTAGCATCCACTTGAGCAGCTTGAGTTAATATCATTTGGTTATTATTGAGGTGAAAATGGGATGAAGGATGACATAGTGGCCATGAGAAGAAGTAAAATTAGAACATGACAATGATCAGTCTACTTTTGTGGGGACAGGGGAAGAGGATTACGAGGTGGACCCTCACTAAAACTTCAAATATCCATCCAATGAGTTTCTACTTGCTACAATTAAATAACACATTGTATGAAATGCAGATACACAGCTCTTCATCATCGCTTTTTGATTCTTGAACGTATAATTAGACATCAGACCTCCACTTGTTGATAGTCTTTGAGAAGACGCGCGCCACTCATAAGGAAAGCATACGTAGTCTCCTCCTCACAAAAATTCTGCAATATTCTTTTCCGAGTCATATGAAATAACCCTACCTACCACATATAGTCAGATAAAAGATGTGTGGATTAGCAGGATGAATATCCACACTCCTCACTTCGTCTACTAAACCCCCTGGACAATAATTTGCAAGCATATTTCCTGACCCATACTGCATCTCGACTATGAATATTGCTCTCAAGGCCTCGTCACACAATGCATAATAGAGAGCCCCACCCGATACTGTCTCTATTTTTCCATCATCTCGTCAGGCAATTCCAATTCCCAGAAAGACCTATTGACTGATAATAAGAAATGAATTGTAGATCGTCCATCCAACAGAACACTCCATCGATTACTACACCAGTTGATGCTAATGCCTGCAGACGAAAAAGGGGGTCTCTAAGAGGTACATCTAGCATGAGAGAGATGCAAGTCCACATGTTAGTTTCAGAAGAGAAGGTTTCAATTGCTACACTCGAACGAGGATCAAGAAATATTTCCCAACGAACTACAGTAAAGGAGATGACATCCTTTTTCAGGGTCATCTACCTTGCTAAGAAATCCAACAGCTGCACGCACAGACTTATGCAGGATGCTTGAGTTACAGGGACGGTTAAATGCTGCCTCGTTGCAGCTATACCTTTCTAAATCCTCAACGGTAAGAAGAAAACCTTGCAACAATGTACAATCTCCTGTCAAGAAAATTGATCAATTCGTTTAAACTACCATCAATGATTTCCTCGATGTGAAGAAAAAGCGTCTATCCACACATCTTTTAGTACGAAATTCATCTTGATAAAAGAAACCAATCGATCATGTAGGGATGAGGACTCCATTGTTGAGAACGACAACTATAATCCAAAGACGGATCAGCAATGTACTTCCGCCAATGCATACACACACATGCAAACCTTGCAAGCGATTTTGAAGGCAAACGATGTAATATTTCGATTATGATATCATCCTCAGACAACTCAAGTACACTTTTATCAGAAATTCCTCGTAGCCGTTTCATACTGGCACTCATGTGACTTCAAACCACTGAAAATACAATAAAAACACTTTTAACGTTGTTAACCTCAAGTTTCTTTATCAGTAACCGAGCCATAATTTTTAGTAAGAGAATTTTTGACCTTGTATGTAATTGGGCTGCTAACTTGGAATCAAGTAATCAACAAGTTAATTTAGCTTCAATATCATACAAGTACTATGGGGAAACGATAACTCTCAATTCAATTTTTATACACAGAATCGACTCCAAACTTCTCTAGTACATGAATCTTGGATTACTCTATTGAATTGGAATTTTATCAACTAACAAAATCAACGTTTTGTCTTTGAGTTGCAAATTCAAGAAAATTTAGCCGTGACCATAGAATTTAGCATAGATGATCATGAAAATTATAGGAGTTGCATAGAAGTCGTAAACAACATATTAAAAAAAAAGTCAGTGTAATGTCACAATTAACTAGCCCTGATATCAAATATAATAAACTCAAACATACGTCACAAGATAATTTATAGCATAGGTGATCATGAAAGTTAATTAATATACTAAATCATAGACTAAATAAAAGTTAGAACGTACCTGAAGCAAAAGCCTTTTTACCACAATGAGAATAAGGAGGAGCTACACCAGTAACTAAGGAGATGGTGAATTTATAGAACTAATTAATTATTTTTAGTATGTTTATTATGTCCAAAAAAACACAAGAAAGGAGGGGAGTACTTTTCTTACCTTAAAATTGTAGGATTCGTTTGGCGATGAACAAGTTATATTAGGATTATGACACGAGAATTAAATAATAATGAGATTATTTCGTGGGTATATTTTTATTAACCTTTATTACAATACTAGAATCTACTCTTATGTCATGGGAATTCAAAATTTATACATAACAAAAAAATTATTTTTATATCTATTATACGAATTCAATTGAAATCCCTCACTAATAGTAAGTTAAACTACATTAATTATTGTAAATTATCTTTATATTATGGGTGTGTTCAGTATCGAGAAATTCATAAAATGTTTTTTTGATTTTTCATGTTCGATTGGTTAGAATTTTTGAAAAACATTTTCTATAGGAAACAAGTTTCTTAAAAATATGTAGGGAAATCAAGTTCCATGAGTTTTAGAAATTTTTTTATTTTTTTTTTCCTCCAATACCAAACTACTAATCGATTTTTTTTTTCAATGATTTTGAAAAGTCCCAATGGCATATGTCTCATGCTTGCTCACCATGAACCATATTGGTGCTCTTGGTTGCAGCTTGAACTATATCATTTTGTCATTATTTAGGTGAAAATGGGATGAAGGATGGCATAGTGGCCATGAGAAAAAGTAAAATTAGAACATGGCAGTGACTCTCTACTTTGGGGGATAGGGGAAGAGAATTATGAGGTAGAGAATTGAATCCTCGCTGAAAAGATAAAACTTTAATATTCAACCAACTGAGTTACTAAGATTGTTCAGACAATTCAGATACACTTTTATCAAACAATTCGCGTAGACATTTCATGATACCGACACAGCGACACTCGTGTGATTTCAGACACCTGAAAACAAACACTTAAATTGTTAAGCTCAAATTTCCTTAGTAGCTAGATCATTGATCTTATTCTAGCAGCAACTGTCTATCATTTGGGTTGTTTTCTACCTTTTTAATGCAACAATTTGGTAGTACTCAATTTCTATATATTTTTTTCTTTAAGAAATCCATATATTAATCTTCTTTTTATCAAACAGCAGCGAAAGTTGCATATAAATAATCTCGTACTAAAACCACAAGCACCGAGGACCAAATAATTTAAATAACTAATATATGAAATTAGCTAAGATAACTGAGAATTGTAACTCTATATGTAAAATTAATTTGCTATATTATATGTTAAACAATAAACAGCATGATAAAAGAACAATAATTTCTTCACAAAAATACCTGAAGCAGAAGCCTTTGTATAGCAATGGGAATAACAAGGAGCAACTTAATCATGCACTAAACCCTAATATAAAGAGGTGATGAATACTATTATAGAGTTTTCTTTTTTTTTTTTTTGGTTAAGATTATAGAGTTTTACTTCCAAAGAAAATACGAGATTTGTCTTGCCTTTAGTTTTTGGGCTCTCATTAATCAATAGTCAGTTTGCTATGGCGAGACAAGATTTTCACTAAAAATATAAAAAAAAAAAAAAAAAAACACGAAATTTAAAAAAAAAAAATACATAAAAACAAATTCATTTTATATATATTAGTATATTTTTTTGCCGCCTCCACCTGGCTGCTGATATATATAAGTATTTTTATAATTTATATGTTCGCATCAATTAACACGCACTAAAAATATTTTCACAGCATACTATAGCTGAACTTCCAAGAGCATATGTATAGCTGACAAGGGTAGGTGTCGTAAAACACTTGTAGGTGCTAAATTTAAATTTATAAAGCATATTGTTACATCTTTAATTAAAAGTATTGAAACTGGTAATGATCAATAGGTATGGATTCAGTTAAAAATAGAAGTGCTAATAAAACATTTTTCTGTTAAAAGAATTTAAATGTCATTAAAATTACTCACAAGAAAATGCATCGACTTAAATAAAAGTTAATTTTTTCTAAATGAAAAGCGATAAATGGGTTGCAGAAGGTTAGAATGTTATTTTGGAAAAGATATCTTAATGACTGCAAAACATATTATTCGACATTATCGTAAAATACTTGGTCAACTAGAAAATGCATATAATTTGAAATGTTATAAATTAGGTATCAACTAATTATAATTAGTTGGCCTGTAAATATCATCAAATGTATATAAGTCAATACGTACTTATTGATAATACTCTAATAGTACGTTTTTATCCAAGTTGCAAATTTTTATGTATTTGCTATTGTCAATAGGTTTTAGTGGATAATTAGAATATCTATTACTATAATGTAAAAAGTTTCCAAGTAGGATTTTATGATTCATGAGAAGTGCAGAAAAATGGTTAATTTGGTACAAAGAGTAATAACCTTTTTGTCAAAATTGAATACATGTACAATCAACACAGAGTCGGCCAAACAAAACAAATATGAGATAAAATACACTACAAAATTTTTTTAAAAAAAAAAATGAAACTAAGAACTAGGGACCTACTCATAAACATAACAAGCTCAATATCAGCAAAACTCACTATCAGCAGGACCCTATCTTAGTTCAAGTCGGAGGCGAATTCTTCAGACTAAATTGTGTCTTCCACAATGGAATCTAATAAGTGAGATCTCGATTAAGTGTTTACGTAATCATCCTTTGTTACGAGGGGGTAGTCATGATCAATGAGCCTACCTTGTTTCGGTAACTTGATTTTCCAGTTCATCGTCATGGTATATTTTAAGCGTTTACCTCCGCTTGTACCTGCACATTCAAATGATGTAAGAATATCCCGAAACAGGAATATAATCAGAAAACAGACTCTGCAGCTGGCGTCTACATCATCGTTGCCTAGACGTAAATTTAACAATTTTCAAATACAAAATACACTTCTTAAACATTGAGACACAAGTTATAACTGCGAATTTTTTTTAATGAGAGTCATACCGTGACTTGCTCTTGAATGAGGACTTCTTCTTTGCACCCCCGTGAAATGGTTTCCTTTGTTTTTTCTCACTCATATCGTTTTGAAAAAGATCCTGCATTTGTTCTGTCATTGATTCAGATACTCTGCTTTTTGGTTTCGGTTTTTTGCCTGGCTTTCTAACAATCTTGCCAGCATTAACTGCCTTGTTCACAGCCTTGACTGCTTTTGCACGACGATAAGCAAGATCAACTAAGGAAATTCCAGGTTTCTCCCTCTTCGTTTTATCTTTGCCCTGTTGGTGGTTGTAGTGGTTGTTGTTAGTGTCAGTTGAACCAAATAAAATGCAGCATGTCTTCCAGATATAACATCAAAAAAACTGGCGTATATAGATTGCTATAGATGATGAGGAGATAACAAGAAACTAAGTGAAGCGGAGGAGATGCTTACTTCATCTACGTCTTCTTCATCTTCTAATTGCTCTCGAGCAGCCTCCAACTTTCTCCTTTTCTTCCTCGGCAGATTTTTCTATAATAATCAGCCCAACAATGAGAACGACAAATAGAAATCCAAACGGGGATTCAGTACTCAAATTATTACAAAAAACACACAGGAAGACTAGCACCTCTCGTTCTCGCTTCCTCTTTTCCTTCATCTTCAGGTCTTCTGCTTGTTCGGCACTCATTACCTTGCTTGCAGAACCATTTTCTTTGGCTGCTGCGGATTCCTGGAATAGCATTTGCACGTCAGCTAATATTTAATCAACCAGACGCATTACAGAACAAGTTATGTTCAAGAGATTGTCCATGGCCATATGTAAAACATGTTTACACATATGTTAGTTTCTTTCTGGACACCCCGTGAACACAAAGAAGAATTCCCAGCATGGTTAAGTTTTCTGAGCCTACCCCTACTTCACTTAATTTTAATTTTACAAGGATTTCCATAAAAAGGTCAAGAGTTAGAAAGTTCCGACAATTGTCCTATAAGAATTTACTGCTAATTTGAAAAGGTATGATTTACAGACTATGTTAAATAACTATACCAAAATCATGATATTTTTTCTTAACTAAAAAAGATATGATTTTCTTTGAATATAATATACGGTGGAAGGATGCAAGGGCTATTATCCACCATACTGTCCTCAGATTTCTTGCTAAGTCCTTTTCAATACGCCTGGTCAATTATGACCGAGATATTCCTTATTTTTATTATTGATACATTTGGCCAATCCAGAATTTAATTATTTTTAGTTCAAGAACCTTACCCATGCATATCCTGAAACAGTGTTATTAGTTGTTCTACGACAAAACCGACAATGGATTAAAAGACTAACAAAACGAACAAGCATCATAGGTAACAGAACAGGATTTCATGCCATCATATAAAACGTCAACGCAGCCCAGACGCACAACAAAGTGAAAAATCACCTTTGCTGCCTTTTGGACAAGCTTTTTCTCCTTTTCTGTGACAAACCATGTTCTTTTAGGGCGTGAATAAATCTCATCCCTATGGGCAATCATATTCTCTGCCTGAAAAGTCAAAACACCACGTCATACTAAGCCATGCAGCATTTATTTGACGAATTGCTTCTTTTAGAGGGAAACTGTTCAGACTTCTACAATTGAAGGCCATTGTTCATCGTTGGGTTCCCCAAACATTACTATGATACATTACCTTATTTGCTTCCATTTCAGCTTTTCTTAGTGCCATCTCTTCCCTGAAGTAACATAAATTTGAATTAGCTAATAAATAAATTTTAGTTATCATATTCAGTTCAAAGCTAAGGTGATGAAATAATACCTCTCTTCTTGCAAGATTACAGACACTTTATCCTCGAGCTGTTCAATCACTTGTGCCCACTTAGTTATTGATTGCTCTGCTACAATTCGACTCTTTAGCCTTGAACCAGCTCGTTTAACCTGTAACATATTTTTTAGGTCTTTATGCACACCTTTCTTTCAGGGGAGGATGGAGAAATAAGTCTCCAAGCACATCTTTACATCAAGCTGCCAATAAAAAAATTCAGTTTGTGCGCCTAGTTGGTTCTTGTTCCAGATTTTGCATAGACAGAAGAACGACTATTTAATTTTTATACCTTGAATGATAACCAAACAATTGAGATTAAGTGAATGGCCAATACGCACTCTTAAAAGAGAATTACCAGTCACTGTGTTGTTTTAGACAGAGAAGAAAAGAAAGGATAATAGACAAACACAACCGATTACATCTAACCACAATCAATAGATTTTGATAGGTGGTGCTAAAGATACAGTTTCATCTAACTGATCTAAAATACATTTTCCATAGAAAAAAGTATAGACGGTTATGCAGGTACTGCATAGTCAGAGACGACTATTCTAATTTCCCACCAGTCGAAATGAAATGACACATGGACTAGGACACATCATGTGATTGAACGGGCACAGCAAAAAGATATTTGAACAGAAGAGACAGATACTCACAATGGCTTTTAGAAGAGACCTATCATTATCTGTGACAAATGTAACGGCATAACCTTCTCTACCAGCTCTAGCTGTCCGTCCAACTCGATGAACGTAACTGCAGGAAAAAGGATATCAGGACTGCATAAAGTACATAAAGAGTTAACTTGTACAAACTACCAGAATACATTTGTAGAAGTATAAAGAAAAAAAAATAGATTATAAGCATGTAAGAGGTATAAACAAAAAAAGATTAATGTAGCCAGGAAAAGATCAAGGCAAACAAAACATTAAAATCACCGTAAGACAGCATTTGCAAGAAAGTTGCAGCTTACCTGGTAAGATCACGCGGGCACGCAAAATTTATAACAGTTTGAACACCAATAATGTCAAGTCCCTGAAAAAGGAAGGAAAAAAAAAAAAGAGTCAACAGTAAAATAAGAGAAGACAATTCTAGTTCTGCTCCGACAATAACAGGAAAGATACAGATTCATGCTTAGAATATTCATATACGAAACCAATTGGACAGAATCATCTTACACGAGCTGCAACATCGGTTGCAATCAAAAAATCCACTTCCTGTCTTCTGAAAAGTTCCAGAGCCTACAAAAATAAAAATTATTAGTATGAAACTTCTCCACAAAGTATTAATATGATTCCAAAGAAAAAACTTGATGGAACATACATCTAGACGCTGGGCTTGCGTAAGATTTCCATGTAGCTCAGCTGCTTTGAAACCAAGTAAACCAAATATAATTTTCAACCTATGCGCTGCTTGCTTTGTACCACTGTCAAGATAAGCACAGAATTTAGCCTTCTGGAGAAAAAGATAAGGCAAGTGGAGGTCTAGAAGATACAATCAAATAAGAGAAATTTAAATTTTCCAAAAATCAAAACGAATGTTGCAGTGTCCTCCATTAATCAAGAGTCGTACCCCGAAAAACAATCTATGTTATAGGACAGAAATAGAATACAATAGAATACACGATATACCATACCACAATAGAAATTGCAATTTCAGATACAGTTAGCTGAAAACCTGAAAACAATCACTTTGGAAGTGAAGGTCTTGGAGCACAGCGAAAGAAGAACAGCTTCGTGATTTCCTTCACGCATGCGCCGTATTCTAACTACCCTGCAGACAAGGTTTCATCAGCTTTCACACGTGAGAACTTAACAATTGAGATTCCATTTCAGAAAAAAGAAACAAACATTAATTGCAAAGTAGAGAATGCTGATGCCTTACTCTTCAGTCAGTTTTGCAGGCCGTTTCGCAGATGGATCAGCTGATAGGCGCAAAGGTTTATTCAGAGAAAGCTTGATGAGCTCATCAACTTCCTCAGTCATTGTGGCAGAAAACAACATGGTCTGTCTCCGCTTCGGACACAATCTAACCTGTGTAAAGCACAGGACATATTATTTCGAGAGCTGAAGCATATATATGTTCATAAGAAAAATCCCCCACCAAGCAAAAACAACATTGGCAGAAGAAGAAAATGTACACCGTACTTCTTAATGTTTTATCTGATTCATCGACTAATTCACTTCGGCATGATGAGAAATAGAAGTGAGAGAACTATACAGATTAGACACTTAATGAGGTATTCTATACCTTGAAGGGTTTTATAGTAAATGAAATTACTATTAATTTTCCTTGTAGAATAGAAGGCATAGCTTTGTATTAGAGTGGAAACTGATTCACATAAGTACAACAATGTTGTTTAATAAGATAGTTAGGATATCACATAGACAACACAAACTTGTTACAGCTACCTTTGCTCTATATAAAAGGAAACCACGATGTTGAAGACATACCAGCTCACGAATTTCAGCACTGAAACCCAGCTCCAGCAGACGATCGGCCTCATCAAGTATCAATACTGCAAGATCATCCAAACCAACTGACATGGAGTTTCGTAGATGATCTATCATACGTCCTGGAGTGGCCACGACAATGTCAGGCATTGATCTCAATGCTGCCTCTTGCACCTGAAATAGAGCACGACATTCTCATAATTGTTGGAAGCAGCGGCTGAGATACAAACTCAGCCTTCAAGCTTTCCATAGGAAAAAAGCAGGAAATCGCTAAGCATACCTTGGTTGACAGCCCACCAACAACCAGACAACATCTGATATCTGGCATAAATTGGGAAAGTTTACCTATCATACTATGAACCCTGGATAGCAAAATCAAGACATAGCCCAGTCAATCACAACTAGGGTTTGAGAAGAATCAATCAACATACAAATTAGAGGCGAAGATAGAACATAATTTTCATACAAGGCGCAAATAATTCTAGTCTTTAAATTTGTACTAATAAATTACAAGTTGGGAAATAGAAAGCTTATATAATTATTGGAGAATTCGTGTTGTCTGTATTCCTGGATGGAATTTCATTTTGTGGGAAAATGTATCTGTAACTTGGAACCAAACAAGTTCTTATCAATCAGTTCAGCCATC
This sequence comes from Capsicum annuum, assembly GCF_002878395.1. Lineage (NCBI taxonomy): Eukaryota > Viridiplantae > Streptophyta > Magnoliopsida > Solanales > Solanaceae > Capsicum > Capsicum annuum. The sequence goes on along the minus strand of NC_061114.1, from coordinate 229,500,319 downwards.
TGATGCAGAATTTTAATAGTGTCGGTTGCACAAAAAAGGGGACCTGCTTTGGCACACAGGTTGCGGAAACGCCAGAAAATATAATGAATGACAACAGATGGTTGAAAAAATGCAGCATTTGTGATTCTCACATGCATTTTCTTTAGGAGAAAAGGAAACGTACTGAACAGCCAACTCTCTTGTTGGAGTAAGAATAAGAACCCTAATTGCAGGCCTATTTTTTGGCCGGTACAACAGTCTCTCCAGTGTCGGCAAGGCAAAGGCAGCTGTCTGAGGAGACAAAACAAAGAGACAAGAAGCATAAATCAACACACAACCAACTAAGACAACTAGCTAAATATGAGTACATTGAATCTAGCATCACAAAATAGTACCTTTCCAGAGCCTGTTATAGCACTACCACATATATCTCTGCCGGTTAAGGCCAGTGGAATGCAAGCAGCCTACATAGAAGTAATTCACATTAACACGCGAGTTGAGATGCAGACAATGTTCATGGTAATAAATTCCATACAGGGGTAACAGGGTCTGCCAAGGAAAGATACCTGAATTGGGGTGGGCTTAGTGTAGCCCAATGCTTCACAAGCCCGAAGCAACGGTCTTGATATATGGAGATCCATAAACGAATTGGCATGAAAAGAAACTCCTTCTGATGAGGCAAAAAATGGCTTCTTTTCAGCAACTTGTGTATCTACATCATCATCATCATCCTCGGGTCGGTACTCTTCCTGAAATTATCCAATGAATATATTCAAACATATTAACCAACTAAGCTTCAATCTCTACTAGTCCGATCTCCATATGAATCCCCTATACCCTCCATTCTACTATAGTCACACCCATTTCATTTCAATAACGAAATACTCCCGCAGTTTCAATTTGTTAGTCTTACTTCCTTTTTAGTCCGTTAGGAAAAGAATGTCTCTTTCCTTTTACTGGCAAACATTTAGTTCCAGCTTTTCCACATGACATGTTTAAAACTATAAGATTAAAGGACATCTTGGTACATTTTACATATCTTTAGTCTAACACCACACGATTCAAAACTCTTCTTCACTTTCTTCAACTTCGTGTCAGCTCAGAACCAGACAAACAAATTCAAACGGAGGAACTAGTTAGAACTAATTAAAGTTCAGCCCATTTCATTCCAGTAAATAATAATTCAGCTTTAAGAACAAATTAAAGATCACTAACACTGACATTCACGAAGACACTAACCAGACTAAATATTATTCCCAACTCGCCCCTCCGTTTCAATTTGTCTATCTTACTTCCATTTTTAGTCCTTTTTCTAAAAAGAAAAAAGAAAAAAAAAGAAAAAAAAGCCTGCATCTTTCCCTTTTTTGCAACTCTTTAATTCTAACTTTCCAAAATAAAGGACATTTTGGCACATTCTACTTTTTTAAACTCTCTATAAGTCAAACCCAGATAAACAAATTAAAACGAGAGTAGCTGATAGGGAAAAAGTACATATCAATTATTTTCACTAGCTAGAGCAACATATATATCAGCAAATAGAGAAAAAAAAAGTAAGCATTTTTTACTTGACGATGTGGGTGTGAATCATCAGAATCAGAATCTTCGTCAATTGGTTTAGCTATAGGGACGGACAATTGTTCCCGGGCTTTCGATATCTTAGCATCAATTGAAGTTGTTCCACGGCGACCGTGCTCCTCAGCAACGGATTCAGAGTACGCAGAGAAATCCCAAGCTGATTGCGCCTTCTTATTCCTTCGAGGTTTAGCGTTGTCGTCTTCATTATCTGATTCTTCCTGTTCTTGTTCTTCTTCTTCATCGTCTTCCTCGTATTCAATTTCTTCATCACTAGGTTGTTCGAACAAAAAATCTGTAGACATTGGAGGACTGCGGGTTACTGAATTTGTGTGAGGGTTTAAGGAATTTTGGTTTGTTTTGAGCTGCAGGGTTTTACAATTTGTATAACCTAGACATTGATATAAGTAGTATTTTTTTAGTAGTATATAGTAGCTTTTTATTTCTTTTTATTGTGTTTTGTTAACCTTGTAACTTCCCATGTATTTTGTTGATATCATGGAGGAGACCCTCTAACTTTTGAATATGTGAGATTCACCTCTTTTAGTTCCGCAATTGTAAGTTAGGGCCTTATGTTTTAGATAAATACTAGTATTAATTATGTGTTTAAATAAATGTGTTGGAATTAATGTCTAAGCCTTTCTTGTTAGAATGGATTGGTTTAATTTCAGAAGTGGGACTAAGCATATTATTGGCAAGAGCAAAACCTCATATAGACCTTTGACTCATAAGTACTTTTAGTGTCACTAAAAAACTGAGTAAATTTCTTAGAAATCAATTTGATTAGCTTATAAGTGTGGGCCAACGCCCTCTTTATTTCTAGTTATTGTATTCGATATTTATTATCTCGACTGGTCACTAATGTTGATTAACCACGTATTAAAAAGTAAGTGTTCTGTACTAGAAGTTTCTCAATTCACGTAACTTAAATTTCATCCATCTCAATTCGTCGAAGTAAAATTCATTAAAGTTGATTGCCTTAACTGGATATGTAAAATGACACACAAATGTTGAATTAGTCTGCTCATATTGAGAATTACTTTGACCATCACTATGTACATAAATATACAAATTCTTACATGAAATAATTCAAACGTGAAACTTAAAAGACCAAACTCTTTAGCTATGTCCATAAAAGTGATGAACCCATTTCCCTTAGTTATGTCTAGGGGATTACTGAAAATTAATTTACATAAGAATAAACACAGTGATTCACATAAAGTGTCGTAAAATACTAAAGAAGTTTCAATAATATTTTATTTTCTAATAAACTGTGAAATATTGTCATATAACATCAACAATTATATTACCACCTTCTAGAAAGAGTGCATGGGACAACTAGACTTCTAAGAAATAAAGAAAACAACAACAAAATCTAATTACAAATTTTACGTACTACCAAGTATGAGCATTTCCTCGCTTTTCTGACATTGCTATGCATGCTCAATTCACTCTGTATTTTTCAATTTTTGGCCTGTACGTCAAGTATAATTCTAGACACGTGATTTTTTATTCTCCTCGAATTTTAATTTATTTTTTTGATATTAAATATCTGTATTTGGTATAATATTATTTAATTTCTTATTTAATTTTTATTTTAATTTAAAAAATTAGTAATTAAATAAGTTAATTTTAAGATATTTTAATTTATTATTATTCTATTTTAAAAAAAATAATACAAAAATTAAAAATATTTTCCTTTTTTCTAATTTTTAATAAATAAATCAATAATTTTAACACTATTTTATTATATTTATTTTTTGTTATTTGTAAATTTTATTGTATTTTCTTAAAACATAAAAATTAATTAGTTATTTATATTTATTATTATTATTATCCTATTATCTTATTTATTTATTATTATTTAAAAAAATACTTAATTATTTTTGAAATTCAAAACTCTTCTTATCAGATAATAACTACTCCCTCCCATTTTCCCCACTAGAATCCTATTATTTAAGGACTTTTTTTTTTCCAACGTACATTTTATTCTACCTAGACTGCATAAAAAAAAAATGACCAGAGTGAAGAAAAACACAGAGTAAACCAGACTGAGAAAAAGGAAACATCAAAAACAAAGAGAGAAAAAGAAAAAGCATTGAAGTTGAAGTTCCGTTCGAATTTTTGGTGAAAGTGTTCGAGTTTCTATTTTAATTTATCAACAGGTTCTTATCCCATTTTGTACTGTTATTTAATAAATTTATTCAATATGCAAAAGTTGATTATTTATGTGAATTCATTATCATGAATCATATTGTACACTTTTTATCCAAGTCTGTTTGCTGCGTAAAATAATGAAGCAAAAAGTATATTAGAGTTAAAATTTTACAAAGTGGATATTTTAAAAGAATGGAGAAGGATTATGAATATGTTTGTATTGATATGCATGTATATATCTATACGATAACACACTGACCGGAAAATGAGACCAGACACAGATGAACACACATATAATTTGGACAAACAGTAAAACAGAGGAGAAAATAACAGTTTAAGATAAGTTTTTCCGGTGAATAATTCATCAGAATCATCGGTCTCCTCCGACGAACATCACTATGAACCGGACACCTGCCACCGAAAAACTCAAACCGCTGCCGCTCCTTTTCCCTTTTTCCCTTTTCATTGACGTCGGAATCGATAGTCGACAGGCGCGCCTTCTCCGACAATCACCGTCACTGCCTCCCTTTCCTTTTTTCCCCTTTACTGTAGTCAAAGCCATGATTGGCGCCAACAACACTACCCCTTAGCCGAAAAAACGACACCACTAGTAAATCACCATTGTTGTTGCGCCGAAAGGGACAGATCTGGCCGAATTTTGTGACTTAAGATATTAATCCGGCAAAGCCCCATGGCTGTCGCTTGTCTCCCTTTCCCGGCGTTTATCGCCGCACCCCCCTTCTCTCCTTTCCGTCGCCGGCGACCCGCAACCCCCATCCTTCACGCCGGTTTCGACCATCATTGCTTCACTGGCGACAAGTAGTTGTTGTTCCCGTTCAACCATCGATCTTTTTTTTTTATTTTTTATTGCTTCATTGTTGATATAGAAGTAAAAAGTAAAAAAAAAATTAGAAAAGTGAAGTACTGTGAATGTGTACGTGAAAAAATAGGATTTTATATATATATATATATATTATTCTCTTCCTTTTTTTTAGTAAATAACCAAACCTTCATATTGCAATATAATGTAAAAATTATTTTTATTTAATAATTAGTAAAAAGTAAAGTAAAAAAATTTGATACTAATAAAATTTACTATTATTTATATTTTGCTTGTAGTGAATTATCATATATTTCAAATTGTTTATTTATTTATTTATTTTAAGAGTTTGTGTTCGAATTATATTTCGAAAATTTTCGTGTTTGATTTATCTTATAATATATGATTTGAGTCTATTTAATTTAAAGAGATTAAATTTTAGGAATAATTTTAAATTTAGCATAATGTAGGTAAATCTGTGTATTTTATTTATTTTATTATTATTTCAACAGAATTTAATAATTATTTATTGTTTTAATTAATTGTATTAAATGAATTTTGATTAAATGTATCATTAAGGATTTAGACAAATTTTAACGCTAGGTAATTTTTAAACACGTTAAAATATTCGTCTCAATTAAGAATGCGGCATACGCATCTTTCCGAGATATTTAAAATTCAAGGATGTAAAAAATACACCTTGGCAAATACTTTTCTAAAATTAACTTGACAAATATTTTTAAAATTTCACCGATTTATTTAATATGAAATAATAGACGAGTTTTAGTATGATAAAATGAGAGATTTCAGGGCCTACTAACATAATCTGTCAAAATAATTTAAATTAAGATAAGTCAATAAAGCGATCGTGCTAGAACCACGGAACTCGAGGGGTGTCTCACACCTTCCCCTCGGTCTCCTGAAACACCATAACTCAATTCCAAGTGGCGATTCTGAAAATGATAAAAATTAATCCATATTCAATACCGTCACTTTAACTGGAAAAACCCTTCGACCTCGATCCCCTCCGGGCAAAAAAGGGGTGTGACATCTCTGGCGACTCTACTAGAGATTAATAAGAATTCGAGCTTTTTATATTGACTTATACTTGCTTTAATTATTGTTGATATTGTGTTTGTTAGCCTTATGTGCTACTTGTCGCTTATTTACCGCTTTGATATTGATTGAACTGTATTATATACTGTCTTCTCTTGTGCACCCCCCTAAGTCTCTGAAATAGGATAGAGAGAATGCAACATATGCATCCTACCTTCTTTTTGAGATAGCCGGAGTGTCAAGGCACCTGGTGAAAGATATAGTCACACATGTTAGGAGGGGTTCGAATCGACAACGAAGGCGGTGTTGCCCTGCTACCGACCAAATTGTCCCTCCCCGGCTCGAGTGTCCGATCGGGTAAGCCAGTTTAGACACCTATCCATATTAGGCATAAACTTAGAAGAACTGAAAACTCAGAATCTGGTTATCCCTATTAGGTACCGCTTTATTTGCATCATATGCATTTGACTTAGCGGGACTCGGCACAGGGTCCGGGTCTGTCTAGGACAGGTAACCTAATTTATAAAGACCAACATGTGCATCCTACGTGCTCTTTGACATTTGCTTGGAAGACTATTTATTTGTTGACCGACTTTAGGCAATTTTAAAATGCGAGGGATTAATTTATCCTCAAATTTAGTTAATCATTTTTTAAAGAAAAATTTTATTTTTGTAAAAAAAAAAATAAAGAAATTTTTTAAATATACAGCAACATAGTTTTTACAATCTTTATGAACTACGAGGGTCTGATTCTCACTCTTTATTGAGATACGTAGGAAGCCCTTTTTTGGGGTACAACCCTATCTTTTGAAAAATTATTCATAGATTTATTGGGCAATGTTTTGAAAATATGATCATTTCATAATTATTTTTCTTATTCTTAAGTTCAATTTTTATTTTTTTATATATATCTTAATAGCCCTGAACCTTTAGGGGTCTTGAAGCTGAGTTTTGTACGGCATAATTTTCAAGAACTACGCACACCTGATTCTCATCTTATTGAGATACGTAGGCAGTCCTTTATGGATTCGGTGATTTTAATGAAAAAATATATATTTGTGTTTCCTTCTAAACAAATAAAGAAGAGAGTTTTTGATTTATATATAAAATAAATTAATTTATTTTCGAAAATAAAATGTGTTTTATATTATTAATGAATTCAAAAAATAAAAATATTTCTCATTTCTCACATTAAAAGGAAAATGTGTTTCTTCATATTTACAGCTTCCCGAACTACGCAAGATCTGATTCATGTCCTGGCACGATACGTAGGCAACCCTCCAAAGGGTTCGATCATAACTTTTGAAAAAAAAAATACCTAGAAAAGCCGGGATGAAACACAAAGCTTCCACGATAGGTTGGAAAATGCATATAGAAGCATGACATATAACGTGGCATTATAATGTATTAAATATATAACACTCACCCGTTTGCTACTTGGTCACAGAAAGATAAACTAATTGGTGGTTGGTTTGTGGTTTAAACTAGCATCACATCCGTATAATACCGGATACAAGGGTAAAAGAAAAATGAACCGTAGAGAAGATATAGGGTCTGACAGTGAAAAAGAGCAAAATCAGTTGATTTCGCAGGAAGTAGCATCAACGGAAGAAATAAAGTCATTGAAACAACAGATGGCAGAGATGTACCAAGCTTGGTTGAATGGACAAGCCCCGTCTTCTTCAATCCCTGGACTTTCGACTTCAAATGATCCAAATTCTAATCCAGCTCAAACTAGTGATCTATTTACCCACCAGGATTTGGCTCATTTGCTAATATGTCTGGAGTTACTGGTACTTCTACCATGCACCCACTGAATCCGTCTGTCACAAATAACCTATCTTTTTTACTTCTGTAGCACCAGCTACTGTGGGTACTCAACCGACAGTACCAAAGAATATGGGAAAACCAAGTCATGATATGTTGTATCCTCCTGAAATGACTTTCAAATCTCAAAATCCACATTATCATGTTCATCAACGCGATACTCCTATCGTAATTGAGAAGATTGCCAGGAATGAGGAACGGGAAGAGATGGCTAGAAAAGTTAGAAGTCTAGAGCAGAGTATAAGAAATATATAAGGATTAGGTGGACCAAAAAGTGTTTCATACAAGGATTTATGTATGTTTCCTGATGTCCATCTACCTTTGGGATTCAAAATGTCAAAGTTTGATAAATATGAAGGCCATGGAGATCATGTGGCTCACTTGAAGAAGTTTTGTAATCAATTAAGGGGCGCAGGAGGAAAAGAGGAATTATTGATGTCTTACTTTGGAGAAAGCCTAGCAGGAATAGCTTCTGAATGATTCATTGATCAAGACATTTCCCATTGGCACATATGGGATGACATGGCTCGAGATATCATTCAACAATTTCAATATAACATTGAGAAAGTGCCAGATCGCACTACGCTTGCCAACATGAGAAAAAAGATGATCAAAAATTTTTGAGAATATACCGTCAGATGGAGAGAGCAGACTTCAAGAGTCAGACCATCGATAAAAGAATTTGAAATGATTGATATCTTTTTGCAAGCACAAGAACCTGATTATTTTCATCACTTACTTTCTACAATTGGAAGCACATTTGCTGAAGTTATTAAAGTTGGAGAAATAGTAGAGAATGGAATAAAATCAGGAAAGATCATCAGCCAAACCGCTTTGAAAGCAACAACACAGGCAATTCAAAGTGGTGCAGGAAGTTTCGAGGGAAAGAAAAGAAAAGAGGATGTAGCAACTGTCGTGACAGGTCCACGACAAAATTGGAGAGGTGCGCATCAACCATACGCACGAAATCCATTATTTTTATTCCATCCCCCCAATATCCTATTTACAATGCACAACCATATGTTCGGGCTCCTTCTTACCCGCAGTGGCGTACACCAGCAATCTAAAATCATCCAATGGCCCCGCAAGTTCAAAGAGGCCCTCTAAGGTCTAATTTTTGGCCTAGAGCAGAATTCAAAAGGGATAACATGGTAAAAGATAATTTCACTCCTATTGGAATATCTTACACCAGTTTATTTCATAGGCTGAGAAAAATGAATGTTCTAAACAAAATTAAGAGAAGGATCTCGAATCCTCCTCCAAAGAACTTGGACTATTCTAAAAGATGTGAATTCTGTTATAATGCCCCAAGGCACGACACAGAGAAATGTTGGTAGCTGAAAAGAGTCATTCAGGAGTTGATTAATACCCAACAGATCATGGTAGAAAGTCCAGACGCTCCAAATGTCAATCAAAATCCGCTGCCAGATCATAATGAAACAAACATGCTCGAAGTGATACTCAGTGGTGAAGATGCTACGATGTCCTTTAAGCCGATCATTAAAATTAAAACTGATTCAGAAAAATTAGCAAATATTGTGGATTTGGCAAAGGAAAAGCCTGCAGAAGCAAAGGTAGTGACAAAACCCAAATCATCGAATGTTCCCTTGGTGGTGAGAAAAGAGATTTAAGAAAATATTGGGTCAAGTCAAATAAAGTCGAAACTCATTATTCTCGAAAGATCCAGTAAGCCTCTTTTAATGATAAAAGGAGCTCTCATAGCTCCTATTATTATTAAAACAGTGCCACAGCTGCCTATGGTTGATACCAAGGCTATCCCTTAGAATTATGATTGCATTGTGGTGATGCACAAGGGGAAAAAGTGACTGAAGATGTAGATGAAGTAGGGGGATTAACTCGATCTAAAAGATGTTATGCTCCAGTAGAGTTAAGAAAGAATAAACAAGGCAGTGAAGACCGAATGCCAGTTAAGAAGCCTGTCATTGATGAAGAAGCTGAAGAATTCTTAAAGAAAATAAAATTGTCAGAATATTCTGTTGTGGAACAGTTGAAGAAGACACCAACATAGATTTCTTTGTTGTCTTTATTGATACATTTAGAGGAACACCGCCAGGCTATAATGAAGATTCTTAACAAAGCATGTGTTCCCAATGAGATTAGAGTGAATCAGCTGGAAAAAGTTGTTGGAAGGATCCTTGAAGCAAATAAAATTACTTTCTCATATGATGAATTGCCTATGGAAGGTACTGAGCATAACAAAGGTCTGTACATTTCTATGAAATGTGAGAATTTCATCGTCACTCGAGTGTTAATTGATGGAGGATCAGGTGCTAACATTTGTTCTATGTCAACTTTGCAAAAGTTGAATGTTAATGTGGAAAGAATTCGACCTAACAATGTATGCGTCAAGGGTTTTGACGGATCAAAAACTGATGCCCTTGGTGAAATAGAACTCATATTGACAATCGGGCCTGTGGATTTTGCTATGAATTTTTAAGTGCTGAACATTGATGCTTCATATAATATTTTATTGGGAAGGCCATGGATTCTTAGGGTTAAAGCAGTCGTATCAACGTTGCATCAAATGGTCAAATTCGAATGTGACAGGCAAGAGATAGTTGTTCATGGTGAATGAAACTTATCCATGTATAAAGACTACTCTGTTTCTTCTATTGAAGCAGATACTGCCAATGTGTTAATTCATCAAGCTTCTGAGGCAGTGGATGTTGAGCATATCCTCAAGGAGAATCTCATCGCAAGACCACAATTGTCCTCTGCATCTATTATGGTAGTGGATGAAATGTTGAAGCATGGTTTCAAACCAGGAAAAGGTCTAGGAATATTTTTGCAAGGCATAGTTCATCCGATAAACCTCTATGAGAACTTTGGTACTTTTGGTTTGGGATACGAGCCTACTACTGAAGATATAAAGAAGGCTAAAAAACATAAGAAAGATTCATGGTCACTTACCAAGCCAATACCGCCACTTTACGAGTCTTTCATCAAATTCAGTGTTGTTGGATCCTCCAAGTTACCTGCTGCAGAATTAATGAATGATGATGATACAGAGTTGATTGGCTTTTTTCAGAATATATTCATTGAAGCTAATATGGTTGAAATTAGGGAAGGTACCAACAATGCAGATGTGCAGTTTGTCGGCCCTGATGTCCAGCTTAACAATTGGGAGACCACTCCTCTCCCTATTATAAAAGAGTCTTGGTAGTTTGTTTTTCTTACAGTCTTAGTAATTTTTTTTTACTTCTATAATTTGAATCATTTTAGGATTGTAATTCAGAACTTTAAACTTGGTATTTTAGGTTAAAACTCTTTCTATCTATGTTTTAATAAAGTGTAGTTTCCCTTCGTTTTATTTTGAGTCTGATTTTTATTTTCTATCATACAGTTCTTTCTATGCCGATTCTAAGGATATGACATGCATGAAGAATTATCAACCAGATTTTAAAACTCAATCTAATTATGAAATAATGAATAAAGAAGTTGAATACGATGAAGGAGAAACATTTGAGGATATAAGCAAAGATTTTAAACAGTTTGAGAATAAGACAAATCCAAATTTGGAAGAAACTGAGGCGATCAATTTAGGAGATCATGAAAATATTAAGGAGACTAAGATAAGTGTACATGCTCAACCACAACAAAATAAAGCTATAATTGAAGCTTTGCATGAGTATAAAGACATCTTTGCGTGGTCTTTTGATGATATGCCCGGTTTGAGCACTGATTTGGTAGTTCACAAGTTGCCAATTGATCCTGCTTTTCCTCCTGTCAAGCAAAAGCTAAAAAAGCTCAAAACTGACATGAGTGTGAAAATCAAAGAGGAGATCATGAAACAACTTTAGGCTAAAGTCATTTGAGTGGCCCAATATCCTACTTGGTTGGCAAATATTGTCCCTGTTCCAAAGAAAGACGGCAAAGTTCGAATGTGTGTTGATTACTGTGATTTAAATAAAGCAAGTTCGAAAGATAATTTTTCACTTCCCAATATTCATATTTTGTTGGATAATTGTGCCAAACATGATCTTGCATCTTTTGTGAATTGTTATGCGGGGTAGTACCAGATCATTATGGAGCCAAAATATGCGGAAAAGACATCATTTATTACTCTATGGGGGACATATTGTTATCGAGTCATCCCTTTCGGACTAAAGAATGCTGGGGCAACTTATATGAGGGCAATGGCCACAATGTTTCATGACATGATGCACAAAGAGATTGAAGTTTATGTGGACGATGTGATCATTAAATCGAGAGAGCAATCTGATCATGTCAAAGATTTGAGAAAATTCTTTGAAAAGCTTCGGAGGTATGATCTCAAACTTAACCCAGAGAAATATGTATTTTGAGTTTCATCGGGAAAACTCTTGGGTTTTATAGTCAGTCGACGTCGCATTGAGTTAGATCCTTCAAAAATAAAAGCTATTCAAGATCTGTCTCCACCAAAAAATAAAATGGAGGTGATGAGCTTACTTGGAAGGTTGAATTATATCAGTAGATTCATTGCTCAGCTTACAACAACTTGCGAGCTAATATTTAAGTTGTTGAAGAAAATTGCTAAAGTTGAATGGACTGAAGAATGTCAAGAGGCATTTGACAGAATTAAGAGATACTTGTCGAATCCACCTATTTTGGTTTCTCCAGAGCCAGGCAGACCCTTGATACTGTACATGTCTATGTTAGAAAATTCTTTTGGCTGTATATTGGGCCAACATGATGTCATGGGCAGAAAAGAACAAGTCATCTACTACCTCAGCAAAAAGTTTACCACTTATGAGGCTGAGTACACTTTTCTTGAGAAGACGTGTTGCGCCTTAACTTGGATAGCCCAAAAGATGAAACATTACTTGTCATCTTATACTACTTATCTCATCTCTCGTATGGATCCTTTAAAGTACATTTTTCAGAAGCCTATGCCCACAGGCAGACTAGCAAAATGACAGATGTTGCTCACAGAGTTTGATATTGTTTATGTGACACGAACTGCAATGAAAGCTCAAGCTTTAGCGGATCATTTGGCTGAAAATCCTATTGATGAGGAGTATGAACCATTGAAGACTTATTTTTCAGATGAAGAGGTATTATATGTTGATGAGTTTGTTTCTGACGATTGTCATTCAGGCTGGAAGTTGTTCTATGATGGAGCTGCTAATGTAAAAGGAGTGGGGATAAGAGCAGTCCTTATTTCTGAATCAGGATAATATTAACCTATAACAGCCCAACTTCGATTCTATTGTACCAATAATATGGCAGAATACGAAGCTTGCATTCTGGGTTTGAGATTAGATATTGACATGGGGATTCAAGAACTATTGGTATTGGGAGATTCAGATTTATTAGGCTACCAAATCCAAGGAGCTTGGGAGACTCGTGATTCAAAACTCCTACCATATAGAGGTTGTTTGCAAGATCTTTGTCAACAATTTGTATCAGTGAAGTTCAAACACATTCTCAGAGCTCGTAATGAGATTGTTGATGCTTTAGCAACCTTATCTTCAATACTTCAACATCCTAACAAAACTTATATTGACCCTTTGCATATACAGATTCATGATCAACATGCATATTGCAGTGTGGTTGAGGAAGAACTTGATGGAGAGCCGTGGTTCCATGATATCAAAAAATATATTCAGACTGAAAAATATCCTATACATATCGATGGTAGTCAAAAGAGAACCATTCGACATTTGTCTAGTAGATTTTTCCTAAGTGGAGGAATCTTGTATAAGAGGACTCCTGATTTGGGACTTTTGAGATGTGTAGATGCTAAAGAAGCTTTAAAAATCATGACTGAAGTACATTCTGGGATTTGTGGACCACACATGAGTGGGTATATTTTGGCAAAGAAAATACTCCGAGCAAGTTATTATTGGCTCACCATGGAGCGAAATTCCATCAATTTCGTTCGTAAATGTCATGAATGTCAAGTACATGGAGACTTGATACATTCCCCTCCATCTGAGTTGCATACAGTGACTGCTTTAAGGTTTTTTGTGGCTTGGGAAATGGACGCAATTGGACTAATTGAACCAAAGACTTCGAATGGACATAGGTTCATCTTAGTAGCCATTGATTATTTCACGAAGTGGGTGGAAGCAGCGACTTTTAAGTCAGTGACCAAGAAAGAGGAGGTTGATTTTGTTCACTCCAACATTATTTGTCGGTTCGGCATTCTAAAAATAATTGTCACGGATAATGTTGCAATCTCAATACTCATCTGATGCAAGAAGTGTGCCAGCAATTTAAGATTATGCATCGGAATTCAACTCCTTATCGTTCAAAGGCAAATGGAGTTGTAGAAGCTGCCAATAAGAACTTAAAGAAAATACTTCGCAAGATGGTGTAGGGTTCCCGAAAATGGCATGAAAAATTACCTTTTGCTTTGTTGGGTTATCGTACTACAGTTCAGACTTCAATTGGTGCAACTCCTTACTTGTTAGTGTATGGAACTGAAGCAGTTATACCTGCAGAGATTGAGATTCCACCTCTTCGAGTAGTTGTGAAAGCTGAAATTGACGAAGACCAATGAGTCAACTCGTTTAGAGCAATTAAGCTTGATTGATGAAAAAAATTAACGTCAGTATGTCATGGACAACTATACCAGAAGAGAATGGCACGAGCATATAAAAAAAAGGTGCGTCACAGACATTTTGAAGTTGGTCAGTTAGTACTAAGATGCATCCTTCCTCATCAGATTGAAGCTAAAGGCAAATTTTCTCCTAATTGGCATGGACCATTCATGGTGAAGAAAGTGTTACCTAATGGCACGTTATATCTGACTGATGTAGAAGGCAAAATGGAGGAAATACGGGTCAATGCTGATGTAGTTAAAAGATATTATGTATGCTATTCATGTACAATTATGTTATGTATGTTTTGTACTTACATTTTTAAAGATTGAAATAATGAAGACATTTTGTTCTACTATCCGAATAATATATCAACCTTTGCTTACCCCTTTGAGCTTTTATTTTTTCATCGTACCCCTCTTTTGGAATCAAATTAAAGTCAAAAAGATTGAAAAAAAAATCAATCAAAAATTTAAAATCAAGCAAAGGAATGATATTTCCTGAACTACGTTTGACCTGATTCTTGCTATGACAAGATACGTAGGCAGCCTTACTCCGAGGTTCGATCTAACCAGAAGAAAATTCAAATTACCCAGAATGAAATAAAACTGGGGCAAAAATTTATTTTTCTTAAAAAAATTGATTCCAAAAGTTGTATGTTTCACCCAATGTTATATAGATTTTTTGAGCCTCATGCCGACCTTTCTTTCTAACCCTATCCAAAAACTAAGTTACAACCAAAGAAAGACCTTCGGATCAATCTTTGAGAATGTCAAGGCAAAATATGTTATGAGTGCATGATATTTCATATGTTGGGTGTTTATTTAAAATAAAAATGAAAAATAAAAATGAGAGAGTCTTATTGGTGAAAACTCTTTCGGGCACCATAAGACGACTACAAGCTAAGGTAGAAATGAAAAGGAGATAGGCTCGTTGGTAAAAATTCATTGAGGTGCCACTAGCCAAAGAAAGGTTGTTATCAAGAAGGAACAAGTTCAAGATTGGCTTAAGTTCAAGCTCAATAAGTGGACAAAAGTTGTAATGATTGGTGTGGGTAGATCTGGTTGTTTGATTCAAAATGCATGTCATAATCACCAGAATCGGTTTTGTAACACCCCGTACTTAATTACGTGCATTAGTCATTGTTATATGTGTTGGGGTATATGTATTGATCCTAAGTTAGGTATATATGAGTTTAAGTATGAGTATTGATTATTTTGAGATGGTTTCAAGTGTATAGTTTGATTATAGGTGTATAGGAATCGACTTTATTTATATCGGAATTTTCCCGTCGATGGTTCCATACGAAGGTTATTGAATAAGCTTTCCAACGATATAAAGATTTCCAAAAACGGATAAGTTTCGGATATAAGCGAGCTCGTTCGAAACTTTAAAACGGTGGCCGGGATGTGAACAGTAAAATGTGCAGGAAACTACTGAGGCCTGCCAGTTTTTTGGGTCAACTTTGAACGATCATAACTCCCTCACTATAATGAACTGGGAGAGCTACCACATATCAAAAGAAAGATCTTTGAGTCTTCTTTCCAATGCAATTGGTTTCATCCAAATCCAACATCTGAGTAAGGAGTTATACTCGTTTTACTTCAGCCTCTCAAAACAGATTTTTAGGGTCAACTTCAAACGATCATAACTACTTGTACAGGACGAACTGGGTGGCCTACTTTATATGAAATGAAAGACCTTTGAATTATATTTCTAACGATACCAATTTCACCCAAATCCGATATCGGAGCAAAGAGTTATGGCCGATTTACTTTAGCCTATCAAAACAGTCCACCATGGACAGATTCGGATTTACTTAAATTTTTAAGGGCAATATGGTCATTTTCCATCACCTCATGGACGAAAATTGGTCATTATATACATATACTTAGCCTTATATCCACCATTTATCATCCAAATCATTGAAGAATAAGAAACCCTAGCCTAAGTTCAACTCCAATTATCTTGTGATTCAACCGTAGAAAATCCAAATTGATTCCGTAGTTGTGTTCACCGTCTCAAGGGCTTCGAGAAGCACCCCTTATTTGTGCCAACAGGACTTCGAAATCAAAAGGGCCATTTTTTTGGTAAGGATGTAAATTATGTTGGTGTTATTTATATGGATATGTATATATATATATATGCATGTGAGCATAAGAAGTATGTTATTTGATTGTTGTTGAAAGATGATTGGAAATGATGTTGGATTATTCTTGTGCATGGTTGGATTATGTTAAATTGTGAAGGAATTTGGGGTGATGATGTAGTATTGATGATGTGGTATTGAAATGATGATTATATATATATACACACATAAACCTATTGTTCAAGTTGGTTTTTGGAATGTTTTGCAAATATTGGTAGTATGGAATTATGGAAGAGAATTGTGGTGTTGGGTTGCTAATACTAGATGCCAAACATTTCATTGTAGATAAGTGATTTGTAAAGGCGGGAAGTTGTGTTGAATTGGTAGCTGAATCTACAACGAGGTATGTAAAGCATACTCTAACAATGTTCTTTGGCATGAAAACACCAATGTTCCATCAAGTAAGATTCCGAGGTTGTCCAAAAACATGTATTGTTCTACGTTACCAACGAAGTTGTTTCCATCCTATAAAGTGTCAAAATGTTCATTGATATACCAAAAGGCTCTTATTTCATTGTTGTGATATTGATGATTCTGAAACATATTGTTGATGTACCAATGAGTCCTTATTACATCGTTATTGTATAGAAGGTCTATTACTTGGTTCCTATTGATGTATCATTGTTTCAAGGTATCAAAAATGTGGTGACGACCGAAATAACAATCTCAAAGATTAATTGAACTAAGTGATGAAAGTTCTCTCTTATCGGGTGGTATCCCAGGGGCATAAGCCTAGCATGGGTCGATCCCTATTTCATGTGTTTATGGGTGGTATCCCAGGGGCATAAGCCTAGCATGGGTCGATCCCAGTTGATATGTACTGGAGGCATCCTAATGGTCACAGTACAGTACAGTAATGGTTACAAAGACGATAAGAACGAAGGTAAAGTGATTGAATAAATACAATGTACAGGTTGTCACAAGTTCTAGTAAGTGTGGTCCACTCCTATTACGACTTATTCACTTGTTTCTGATTTCTATTGAGCTCCTATATCATATGTGATTATTTACAGCTTTACATACTCAGTACATATTTCGTACTGACGTCCCTCACGGGGGACCTGCATTTCATGCTGCAGGCACAGGTACCTCAGCTCATACACCGCACAAGTAGGAGCCAGGTCATACAACTATTGTTGGTGAGCTCCAGTTTGCTTCGGAGCTTTCTGAGTCGGTTCCTTATGTTTTGTTATTGTACATGAGTCATGTGTGGGCGGGGGTTTATCCCGACCCTAGTTATGTCATGTATATCCTAGAGGCTTTGTAGACATAAGGAAGGGTAAAGTCATGGAAGTTTATATAGTAACGTTATATTTGTATATGTGGTGGCCCCGACGGCCAAGTATTATATATATATATTTGTGCGTGTTGTGCTGATACAGGTAATTAGACCTTTCTATATGCAACGAAGTGCTGTCCAATTTTTTTGGTGACATGTAAGTGAAAGTACAGGTATTTGAACGGGTTCTCCCGGGCCTTCTCGGCTTCGGGTGCCAGTCCGGCCCGATGGGATTTTGGGGCGTGACAGGTTTCCACATTCAGATAAGTTTTCTCTTTATTTTGAAAAAGAGATGCCTATTGTCTTTTTCGTTTTGTTTTATTTTAATTTTTGATTTTTGTGTCCTTGTCATCAAACGAAAATTTTTTGTTGGCTTTTGAGTCAAATTCACTTCAGGTCGAGTGAGAAAAGACTCCAAACTCGCTACCAACTCCTTTAAGGGTACAAAGCAAGATAAAGGGTCGATGCACAGAGATAATGTTTCAAAGTAAAAGTAAGGTACTCAAGATGATTGTGATTTGACCATTTTAAACTCGTCAAAATCTAAAGGATGTATTGAAAGCTAAACTAAGAAGCATCATACAGCAGAAATATGATTTGAGTTGAGGATCTCAGTAGTCAGAATTTTGAGTCAAAAGTATGACAATTCAATGAATATTATCATGGATTGAAAAAGAGTTGAGCATGGCAAGTGCGAGAGCGACCACTTCAAAAGCCAAATGCCACAAACCAACCACCACATGTTTTAAAACTCATAATTTTTCTTTGTTTGGAACAGAGGTGAAATAATCGTTTTCACATAAAGAATGCGATTTCACACTTCACTCAATGCAAGAAGCATGGTTACAACATCCGATGATGGATCTCGGTCATGATAAACTTTATTCTCTGCGAGATATATTAAGATCCAGTGACACGTAAATTTTTCTAGTACAAACTGGGGCAAATTTTTATGTGTGTTGTATGGGAATTTAATTTTGCTCAGGACCCTCCTGAAGAATGGAAATTTATTTTTGCTCAGGACCCTTATGAAGAATGAAAATTTATTTTTATGCTCAGGACCCTCTTGAAGAATGGGACAGTACCCTCTTGAAGAATGGGAATTTATTTTTATGTTCAGGACCCTTCTGAAGAATGAAAATTTATTTTATGCTCAGGACCCTCCTGAAAAATGGGACAAGACCCTCCTGAAGAATGAGAATTTATTTTATGCTCAGGACCATCCTGAAGAATGGGACAAGACCCTCCTGAAGAATGGGATAGGAACCTCCTGAAGAATGAGAATTTATTTTGTGCTCAGGACTCTCCTAAAGAATGAGAATTTATTTTATGCTCAGGACTCTACTGAAGAATGGGACAGGACCCTCCTGAAGAATGAAAATTTATTTTGTGCTCATGACCCTCCTGAAGAATGTAAATCTATTTTGAGCTCAGGACACTCCTGAAGAATGGGACAGGATCCGCATGAAGAATGGGGATTTATTTTATGCTTAGAACCCTCCTGAAGAATGGAAATTTATTTTATACTCAGGACCCTCCTGACGAATGGGAGAGGACCCTCTTAAAGAATGAGAATTTATTTTATACACAGGACCCCCTTGAAGAATGAGACATGACCCTCTTGAAGAATGGGACAGGACCATCCTGAAGAATGAGAATTTATTTTATGTCCAGGACCCTCCTAAAGAATGGGATGTTATTTTTTTGTTTTACCTTTTTTATTTTGAGTTCAGGAGCCTGCCTGAAGAACAGGGTGAAGAAATTGAAAGTTCAGGAGCCCGCCTGAAGAACAGGGTGAAAGAAACAATAAGTCAGGAGCCCGCCTGAAGAACAGGGTGAAGAAATTATAAGTCCAGGAGCCTGCCTGAAGAATATGGTGAAGAAGTAGCAAATTCAGGAGCCCGCCTGAAGAATAGGGTAAAGAAATTGGAAGTCCAGGAGCCCGCCTGAAGAACAGGGTAAAAGAAATAACAAGCCAGGAGCCCGCCTGAAGAACAAGGTGAAAGAAATAAGAAGTCAGGAGCCCGCTTGAAGAATATGGTGAAGAAGTAGCAAGTCCAGGAGCCCGTCTGAAGAACAGGGTGAAGAAATTATAAGTCCAAGAGCCCGCCTGAAGAACAGGGTGAGGAAGTTGTAAGTCCAGGAGCCCGCTTGAAGAACAAGGTGAAAGAAACAACAAGTCAGGAGCCCGCCTGAAGAACATGGTGAAGAAATTGTAAGTTCAGGAGCCTGTCTGAAGAACAGGGTGAAGAAAAGAAAGTCCAGGAACCCGCCTGAAGAACAGGGTGAAGAGATTGGAAGTCTAGGAGCCCACCTGAAGAATAGGGTGAATTTTCAATTCATGTCGTGAAGATTAGAATCAAGATTCTGAGATTACAATTTTCATTTTTAATTTTTCATTTTTTTTTAGTCATTTGATTGTAAAAGCAGGAGTCGTTAATCGAAAATTTGACGGAATCTCATTCGACTTTAACTTTTTCTCTCACCAAATTACCTTTGAACTACTCGTGACCTGATTCTTTTATAACCCGGGATAGGTAGGATGTCTAAAAATAGGACTCGGTCACATTTTTCCTTTTATTTTTATTTTAGTTTATCCTTATTCTTATCCTTCAAATAATTGGAGGGTCAAAAATCATGTCTTGTCTACTTATTTGTATGAAAACTCTTCGAGATTTCACACAAAGAGGGGCAAAAATGTAGACACCTGATTTTTGATTCTCCTCGAATTTTAATTTAATTTTTTGATATTAAATATCTATATTTGGTATAATATTATTTAATTTATTATTTTATTTTAATTTTAATTTAAACAATAAGTAATTAAATAAGTTAATTTTAAGATATTTTAATTTATTATTATTCTATTTTAAAAAAAATAATACAAAAATTAAAAATATTTTCCTTTTTTCTAATTTTTAATAAATAAATCAGTAATTTTAACACTATTTTATTATATTTATTTTTTGTTATTTGTAAATTTTATTGTATTTTCTTAAAACAAAAAAATTAATTAGTTATTTATATTTATTATTATTATTATTATTATCTTATTACCTTATTTATTTATTATTATTTAAAAAAAATAATTAATTATTTTTGAAATTCAAAACTCTTCTTATAGATAATAACTACTCCCTCCCTTCCCCTTCCCCCCCCCCCCCCTCCCCTCAGAATCCTATTATTTAAGGATATTTTTTTTTCAACATACATTTTATTCTACCTAGACTGCATAAAAAAAAAAAACAGAGTGAAGAAAAACACAGAGTAAATCAGATTGAGAAAAAGGAAACATCAGAAACAAAGAGAGAAAAAGAAAAAGCATTGAAGTTGAAGTTCTGTTTGAATTTTCGGTGACAGTGTTCGAGTTTTTATTTTAATTTATCAACAGGTTCTTATCCCATTCTGTACTGTTATTTAATAAATTTATTCAATATGCAAAAGTTGATTATTTATGTGAATTCATTATCATGAATCATACTGTACACTTTTTATCCAAATATTTGCTGCGTAAAATAATGAATCAAAAAGTATATTAGAGTTAAAATTTTATAAAGTGGATATTTTAAAAGAATGGAGAAGGATTATGAATATGTTTGTACTGATATGCATGTATATATCTATACGATAACACATTGACCGGAAAATGAGCCCAGACAAAATGAACACACATATAATTTGGACAAACAGTAAAACAGAGGAGAAAATAACAGTTTAAGATAAGTTTTCGGGTGAATAATTCATCAGAATCATTGGTCTCCTCCGACGAACATCATTATGAACCGGACACCTGCCGCTGAAAACTCAAACCGCTGCCTCCCCTTTTTTCTTTTTCCCTTTTCATTGACGTTGGAATCGACAGTCGACAGGCGTGCCTTCTCCGGCCACCATAGTCACTGCCTCACTTCCCTTTTTCCCCTTTACCATCGTCAAAGCCATGGTTGGCGCCGACAACACCACCCCTTAGCCGGAAAAACGACACCACCAGTAAATCACAATTATTATTGCGCCGAAAGGGACAGATTTGGCCGGATTTTGTGACTTAAGATGTTAATTCGGCGAAGCCCCATGGCTGTTGCTTGTCTCCCTTTCCCGGCGTCTATGAATGTGTACGTGAAAAGTTATTTTTATTTAATAATTAGTAAAAAATAAAGTAAATAAATTTGATACTAATAAAATTTACTATTATTTATATTTTGCTTGAAGTGAATTATCGTATATTTTAGATTGTTTATTTATTTATTTATTTATTTTAAGAGTTTGTGTTCGGATTATATTTCAAAAATTTTCGTGTTTGATTTATCTTATAATATATGATTTGAGTCTATTTAATTTAAAGAGATTAAATTTTATGAATAATTTTAAATTTAGCATAATGTAGGTAAATCTGTGTATTTTATTTATTTTATTATTATTTCAACAGAATTTAATAATTATTTATTGATTTAATTAATTGTATTAAATGAATTTTGATTAAATTTATCGTTAATAATTTAGACAAATTTTAACGCTAGGTAATTTTCAAACATGTTAAAATATTCGTCTCAATTAAAAATGCAGCATACGCATCTTTCCGAGATATTTAAAATTCAAGGATGTAAAAAATACACCTTGGCAAATACTTTTCTAAAATTAACTTGACAAATAGTTTTAAACTTTCACCGATTTATTCAATATGAAATAATAGACGAGTTTTAGTATAATAAAATGAACGATTTTAGGGCCCACTAACATAATCTGTCAAAATAATTTAAATTAAGATAAGTCAATAAAGCGACCGTGCTAGAATCACGGGACTCGAGGGGTGCCTCACACTTTCCCCTCGGTCAACAGAATTCCTTACCCAGTCTTCTGTTTTCGCAGACCATAACAAAGAGTCATTTCCTTTTGATTGGGGATTCAATAAGGTGACTTAGAACACCATAATTCAATTTCAAGTGGCGACTCTGAAAATAATAAAAATTAATCCCTATTCAATACCGTCACTTTAACTAGAAAAACCCTTCGACGTCGATCCCCTCCGGACGAAAAAGGGGTGTGAGAATAATAGATTAAAGTTCCACGTATTTCAACAACCAACTCTATCTTGAATAGTCCTCGATCAGTGTCTTCTTTTGGTTCATTGTAAGCTTTATTTAAAAATTTCCTGTGGGATAGTAATTCCAACCCATCTAGCTACTGCATTCCTAGTTTCAATGATCCACACCCATATCACATAAACAACACTCAACATCCTTTGCATGTATATGCAATCTTTGTAACCTCTCTTTCATCGGCAGTTTATAACAGAGCAAAAGAAATGCTTGGTACTGAGTATTTGTCACTTTCAGTCCGTCTATACATTCCTCAATCAAATCAAGGCAATATTATTTCTTTTATGGAGTCCAATCTTCTCCAATACCAACTACTATGAACATGAATCCACATGTTTTGATAATATTTATTGTTACTGTGATATATGTACGAAGTCGAATAATTTACTAAACGACATGTTTTTGTGTAGTTAAAAAGGAAAAAAAAAGCGAGAAAAGATTGTTATGTAATCACAAAGAATTTAAACAAGTGAAATACTTTGATTTTATCTCCTCTTATTATACTCGTTCTAATTTTTCATTTTTAGAATGAATTAGTCAACAACGAATATAGTGAATACAATTGTCATTTGATTCAATAAGGCTATACGTACGTTGAATATATTAGAGACGATTTGGTATACAAAATAAGGTGAAAAATATTTGAACATTAAATTTTAAGATTAGGGGGTGTTTGGCCATTAAGTTTTTTTACTTTTTTCTAAAAAATTATTTTATTTTAATGAAAAATTTAGTGTTTTGCCGCCATAATAATTTCAAATACAATTCTAAATTTTTAAATTTTTTTCATTTCGCTCACGAAAAAATAAAAACAACTCAAATTTATATTCATGACCCAAATACAACTCTAAATTCAACTCCAAAAAATTAATTTTCATTGTGAAACGCCTACTAAATTTATACCATCAATCAATTAAGCACAATCTAAATCTACTCTCACTTATCTCATTAAATTTAAAAATATTTTATTTATTTTTTAATAAAATAAATTAATCTAAAAATTAAAACTTCAAAATAATTTAATTTGCGTAGCGCTATAGGTCAATATGAATGCGAAAAAACGTAAAATTCGGGCGAGTCGTCGTTCGAGTCTTCCCTTGACCCTTTAGAATTTTCCAGAAATAAGCATTTATCCACGTCCCCTGAAGTAACAACAACCAATAACAACCCGCCACGTAATCAGAAAACTCACCATACCCGTCCGATCATCCACGCTGGCATCATTGGCCCAATCAGAGCGTACGATCTTGTAGTGATACTTGACACATCATTCGTCGGGTCCCACCTGCTTCAGCTCACTATATATTCACACACTCTCCTGAGACGCACTTGCTAAATCAACGATTCACTTTAAACGCCGCTTGTATAATCTAAATCTGAACATTGGCCGGCGAGCTCCGATTTGATTTTCCGTTGACAGAGATAATGAGGAAGTGGACGATCCCGTTCGTCCTGTTTTTGTTATGCCTTATTTTCCTCGTTCCAGATCAAGGTGCGCTACGGTGTATATGTGTACATAATTTTTTTTTTTTTAATTTTTGTGTTTTAGTTGTTGTGTTCCAAACAGCTTGTGTAATTATGCTCGTATGAAGTTTATTTGGAAGATTTAGTTTTATCGATATTGTGAAGCTTTTATGTTGTGAATAGACGCGAAATGTTGAGATCTTATGGAACTTTCACTGCAATGAGTGCATTTTTTTGTGTGAAAATGCTTTTATTATTACTAGATTTAAGAATTATGTGATTTTTTTTTTATAACTGTGGTGTTCGGACCAGCTTAGGGAGCTTTACTGTGATGAGGGCATTTTTATTGTTAAAATGCTTATATAGTGACTAGCTTTAAGAATCATGTGAATTTTTTTAGTCGAAGAGCTGAGATTTTACTTGTTGAGGAGTCGCATCGCGTTGAGATCTAAAGATTTAGTTTGCGTGCACCTCGTAAGTCTGCTTAACTTTATTTGGATGATTTAGTTTTATTGAAATCCTGAAGCTTTTATGTTTTGAGAAGTCGCATTATATTGAGATCTTACGGAGCTTTACTGCAATGAGGCGATTTTGGTTGTTAAAATGCTTATATTATTGACTAGCTTTAAGATTTATGTGATTTTTTTTTTTTGGTCGAAGTGCTGAGATTTTGTGTGTTGAGTAGTCGCTTCGCGTTGAGATCTTAAGGAGGTTTAAAGGTGTTTAGATGGATGCTGGTAGATCGAGCACTTTGTGGTTGATTTGTTTTGTATTTCTCAGTTATAGCTGTTTTGGTTTAAGAATAGTATGAGTTTTTTATTGCGCTGGCGCTGCTGATATTTGGTAAAATGTATTTGCTTTGTGAATAAAGTTTTGTGATTTGCTTACTTAGAAGTGTGTAGTCGTACTTGATAGGTTGAAAGATGCAGGAAAATGAGTGCAATTTCTGTTGTGAAAAATGCTTGTATTATGACTAGCCTTTAAGAATTATGGAGATTTTTTTGTCAAAATTCTGAGCTTTTATGTGTTGACTGTTGAGTTTCAGTTGATGAATATTGAGAGGCTTTTATTGCTTTGGTCCTGCTTATTATTTGGTGCAGCTTACTTACTTTGTCTGTAAAGTTACATAACAGTGTTTGGTTGTACTTGATAGGTCGAAGGATACAGGCAAATGCAGAAGCTGATTCTGATGCCCCAGTAGATCCACCAAAGGTTGAGGAAAAGCTTGGTGCTGTTCCTAA
Source organism: Capsicum annuum (assembly GCF_002878395.1). Classification (NCBI taxonomy): domain Eukaryota; kingdom Viridiplantae; phylum Streptophyta; class Magnoliopsida; order Solanales; family Solanaceae; genus Capsicum; species Capsicum annuum. The sequence continues at coordinate 229,475,137 of NC_061114.1, read as the reverse complement.
TGGTTTATCGACTGATTCTGATGTCGCTAAAAGGTTCGTGAACTGCTGTTGATTCATTTAATGTTAACTCTGATTTTATTTGTTCATTCAATATTAGGTACGGTATAATTATGTGATTTAGGGAAGTTGAGTCATTTCGTTTGTTCGTTCAATACTACATATTATATCAATATGTGATTCAGGGAAGCTGAGTCTATGTCAAGGAAATCTCTCCGGGCTAATGCGGAGAAGTTTGAGTTCCAGGCCGAGGTATCTCGGCTTATGGACATCCTTATCAACTCCCTTTACAGTAACAAGGACATCTTCTTGAGGGAGCTGATTTCCAATGCTTCTGATGTAAGTGTGAATTTCAGTTTTGGTGTCTGTTCCACGTGAGCTGTAAAAAGTTTGTTCTGAAATTATTTGATGTTTGATTCAGGCATTGGACAAGATCAGGTTCCTTGCACTCACTGACAAGGAAGTTCTTGGTGAAGGTGATAATACTAAGCTCGAGATTCAGGTCAGTGATTCGACCCTTATTGAATTATTCTATCTCTGTTGGTTACACATTGAGAATTTCTTTTTGAACTCATTCAATTGTGGTTGTTTCATGGATTGCAGATTAAACTCGATAAAGAAAACAAAATTCTTTCCATTCGTGACAGAGGTGTTGGTATGACGAAGGAGGATCTAAGAAAGAATTTGGGGACCATAGCTAAATCTGGAACTTCAGGTACTTTCCTATTCTTCACTTATTGTCCACCTAGTTGTCTTGAGATGTGGATTTCTATTTACAGTTATTTTTGTTATGCAGCGTTTGTTGAGAAGATGCAGACAAGTGGTGACCTTAACCTGATTGGGCAATTTGGTGTTGGGTTCTACTCTGTGTATCTTGTGTCTGACTATGTTGAAGTCATCAGCAAGCACAATGATGACAAACAGTATGTTCGGATTGTTTAAGTATATTTTCTGTTTGATTGAAAGTTACTGGTGATTTAATACTTGCTTGTTAATATCTGTGTGCAGATATGTCTGGGAATCAAAGGCTGATGGAGCATTTGCCATTTCTGAGGATACATGGAATGAACCTCTTGGCCGTGGAACTGAAATTAGACTGCATCTAAGAGATGAAGCTGGGGAATATTTGGATGAGTACAAACTAAAGGTGAGTAGACTGATTGACAATGAAGTAAAATTTCTCCATATATTATTAACTAATTGGTGTATGTCACAGTTTTCATCTTTTATGAGTCATCAATAACCCATTTGTTATCTGTTCTGCTGCCTCTTGTATCTGGAATAGTGGTCATGAAATTCTATACTGCTGAAATATTTGGAAATAAATAATCCTGACCTTGATGTGACTTAAAATATAGTAGTATCTTTTCTGTTTATCCTCCTTAAATATCTGATATACATATTACTAGAGCTTTATCTAATCAACTCAATAACTGTATTCGGCTACTCCTTACACTTGACAATTTTTTTTCAACTTTAGCAAAAGTGCAGAGTCTAACAGTATAGTAACTAGTAAGGGGTCAAATCATGCGTCTTAAGTCATTGGTCAGCATGGGTGAATGGGAAAGCTCGTGGCTGATAATAAATTTTTATTTGTTGAATAGAAGATGAATGTATGGAAACACCTATGGGCTATGGCTGATGGTAAATTTTTATTTGTTGAATGAATATACGCATCCTGATACTTTGGGATGTTTCTGTTTTTGCATGTTCTGTTTGTGCTATTGTACCTTGTATGTTGTTAGCCTCGTCTAGATGAGCAAAAAAGAACCCTGAATTCTGTTGCCATTACTTGCCATTGGATTCATAAATGCACCAGGAACTTTAGCTTTCTTACTGTGAAATTTGATCTATGTGATTGGTGTTCTAGCTTCCCGCTTTTCATATACATGAACCACTATATTATGGTTGAGGGTTACACCTGTTTCGGTTCCTGAAGTGGCTTAATCTATGACACCATGATTTCAGGAATTGGTGAAGAAATATTCTGAATTCATCAACTTCCCTATAAATTTATGGGCAAGCAAAGAGGTTGAGAAGGAAGTTCCTGCTGATGAGGATGAGTCTGTTGAAGAAGACGAAACATGTATGCATGATTCTCCTTTCCTGACGTGCAAAATGTTGTTTCAGTGTTAATCACAGTCTGAATGTAGCATATTTGTTGAGTGAATCGTCCCATCCTTTTTTTTCTTCCTGTATGGAGAAGAGCAGGGTGATGACTTGTGAAAACTGACGAAGTAAACATATTAACAGTAGGAAAAGAAGAAAAAAAATATCCTCCTTCATTTCCTATCATTTTTGCCTTTTTTTTCCTCTTTCTCAGTGGTCTTATTGTCTGTCAATGTTATGAACAGCTGAAAGCAGTTCCTCTGAGGAAGAGGGAGAAGAAGAAGATGCAGAGAAGGCTGATGATGAGAAAAAGCCTAAAACTAAGAAAGTGAAGGAGACCACATATGAGTGGGAGCTTCTAAATGACATGAAAGCTATATGGCTTCGGAATCCAAAGGAAGTAACGGATGAAGAATATACAAAGTTTTATCACTCCTTGGCTAAGGTAAATGTTCATACATTTCCTTCCAATGCAAATGTGGTGCGTGGCGTAAAGGTTTCTTGACCATTGATTTCCATTCGCTGAAAATCTATTTGCTATTTTACCAGGATTTCAGTGACGACAAACCCATGGCTTGGAGTCACTTCAATGCTGAAGGTGATGTAGAGTTCAAAGCTGTTCTATTTATCCCTCCTAAGGCCCCTCATGATTTATATGAGAGCTACTACAACTCAAAGAAATCCAACGTGAAGTTATATGTCAGACGTGTCTTCATCTCAGATGAATTTGATGAGTTGTTACCCAAGTACTTGAATTTCCTAATGGTAATTTTAGTTCATCTAATACTTTGACCTTACATAAAAAATTCTCGGTCTCTTAAAACAGAACTCATTCTATTAAAATTTATGTTAATACTTATTGTGGTGACATTTATGCCAGGGTCTAGTTGATTCCGACACCTTGCCCCTCAATGTTTCCAGAGAAATGCTTCAGCAGCACAGCAGTTTGAAAACAATTAAGAAAAAACTCATCCGTAAGGCCCTTGACATGATCCGCAAACTTGCCGAAGAGGATCCAGATGAAACTAATGACAAGAAGAAAGGTATAGTTCATATTCCTAAATTTAAAATTGTCTAATTAAATAAAAGTATGTTATTCTCATTCTTGGGTATGTCATTGCAGATGTTGAAGAGTCCAGTGATGATAATGAGAAGAAAGGTCAATATGCTAAATTCTGGAATCAATTTGGAAAGTCGATAAAGCTTGGTATTATAGAGGATGCAACTAACAGAAACCGCTTAGCTAAACTTCTCCGATTTGAGACGTATGTACTCTTTTTCCTTCCCTAGTCTTATATTTGATCTTTTTGTTTTCAGTTATTGATTTATTGGTTCATTTTGCATATTTACAGCTCTAAATCAGATGGTAAATTAACTTCACTCGACCAATACATCTCAAGAATGAAATCTGGTCAAAAGGATATCTTCTACATCACTGGAGCTAGCAAAGAGCAGTTGGAGAAATCTCCCTTCCTCGAGAGGCTTAATAAGAAAGACTATGAGGTATGACTTCAATTTCAATATTAACGATCAGACGAGAATTCAGTTTCGGCGTAGTTGGAGAGACAACTTTCTTTTCTGCTAATGCCGTTAAACAAAACTACTAGTGATGTTATATTTTTAGATAGCTATTCATAAATATTTTTCTTTATTATCACTGAATTCTCATTTATATACAACTCATAAAGTCTAGCCATGAAAACTTGGTTCTCTAAACTGCCTTCTCTCGTTTTCTAGGTCATATTCTTCACGGATCCTGTAGATGAATACCTCATGCAATATCTTATGGATTATGAGGATAAAAAGTTCCAGAATGTGTCCAAAGAGGGATTAAAGCTTAAGGATTCGAAAACCAAAGAGCTCAAGGAGTCATTCAAGCCACTAACCAAGTGGTGGAAGACTACTCTTGCTAGTGACAACGTTGAAGATGTCAAGATTAGCAACCGTTTGGCTGACTCCCCTTGCGTAGTGGTGACATCAAAATACGGTTGGAGTTCATATATGGAGAAAATTATGCATTCACAAACTCTCTCAGATGCAAGCAGGCAGGCATACATGCGTGGTAAAAGGGTGCTTGAAATCAACCCTAGGCACCCAATTATCAAAGGGCTTCTGGAGAAAGTAGTAACTGACCCAGAGGTCCGTCACCTCTATCTTTGGTCAACTTCTAACTTGATAATTTAATGAAGTTTATCTCAAACTGATTTATATACATGCTTTTCAGGATGAGAGTGTGAAGCTGACAGCAAAACTTATTTACCAAACAGCTTTAATGGAGAGTGGCTTCGAGCTCAGTGATCCAAAGAATTTTGCCTCCCAAATCTACAGCTCAGTTAAGAGCAGTCTAAACATTAGCCCTGATGCAACAGTCGATGAAGAAGAAGACGTAGCTGAAGAACCTGAGGCTGAAACCAAAGCAGAAGAGTCTGCATCTGAAGATTCTGAAGTCAAGGATGAGCTATAGATTATCCTAAGAAATGTTCCTTTTTCTCGGAAAGAAAACGTTGTTGTGCTAAATTTCTCAACACGTGAAGAATGCAGGAATAGTTTAGTTCATAGGTTAAACTTCAAGAATTTTGTCAGTCTTGCATTTTCGCTGTTTGTGTGTATGAGCTTTTCACAAATTTGCTTGAGTAACAAATCTGCAAGGTCTTATTTTTCCTTGTGAGAACTGGCAAAAGCTCTACTCCTCAAAATAGTCCAAGTAGTATGATTTCTCTTTCTAAATTTTACTAAAAGAATAAATAGTGCTTAACCTAGGATTTCGTAGCATAAATCAGAAATCATATATAGTGATTAAAACGAATAAGGTATTCATTGGAACAGTTTATATGCAATGGTCCTGTCATTCGATTAGACTTCAGGATTGGTCCGTTGGTCCTGGGCTTTAAACAAACCGTTCGGTTGGGTCGAGTTGTGTTGCAGAAAAGAAATTGGGCCTTAGGAATTCTCCACAGAAGTTGGGTTTATTTACACAAATATCCCTTTTTAGCTTATTATTTAAATTTTGTCCGTACTTTAAATTTGTTACAAATCTAGGTCTCAACAGAGTATCTTTTCAAACAACGTTAGCTTTGGATTAAATCTTTTACAATGCCATCTGACATTTGTAATCACTTCTTTCAGTGAACTCAAAAGAACCTTAGAATATGGTCTCAAAGGTTCATAAGTTGCAACAATAAGTTCAAGAAAATGAATTATGGGGTTGCTTATTTCATAATGTATCTCTTAATTAATTCTCAAATTGTTCCTCTTTTGCACTGGATAAAGCAAGGGCATAAAATTCAACACGAAACATGGTGAATAAATTGTAATACCTTTGATATGGTTAATCAAAAAGTAAGTGAGAAAGAAGGTTGAAAGTAATTATTCATTGACATTGGGAGTAGATTTGGCTTGCTTTTTCCCTTAGATAATATTTACTATTCAATATTATATATATATATATTAAAGCTCATCAATAATTATTTAGATGTAATAAAGCTTTTTATAAGATGCTAGGAATTGAAGAAGTTTGATTGGTGATGCTATAAATTTAAGGAGAAAATGACACCGACAGTGAAAAAGGTGTAATGCTGCTTAGTGCTGCACCTCTCATCAAATGTAGAGCTGGACGCTTGGATCTTTTTTGTGCTTCCTTTTTAATTCACTCTTATTTTTTTGAGTCTTCCTTTTTATTCAATTATTTTATCAGTGTGTAACCTTTATTTTAATTTTTGGAGTTCCTTTTTATTCATTTTAGTGGAGTTGACTTGAATACTTTGAATATAGGAACCTTTTTTTTAAAAAAAATAAATAATTACGATGTACGGATCAATTATGTATATCTTAATTAGTTTTAGAAGATACATGTTACCCCCAATCAGCATAAATACAGAACAATTTTGCAACTTTGTTCTCTTATGAGCAATGATCAAAGTAAGAAGCATCCAAAATCAAACCACCACAAAGATGAGTTCTCAAATTATGGGTAGGAGTATTATTTGGTGTGTATTAATAAATTAAACTACTAGTAGTAGTTAGCAGGAACTTATACTCGTTAGATAGCATCTTCCATGCTAACGAACATAATCACAAGTAATCACATTTTAAATATATATGTCGAAATTAGTTCCCTTTGTTATGATATTATAATAAGAAAATATAAATCTTACGTCATTTTATTTTATAGCAGTTATTATTTCGATAAATAAATTTCTATTGAGAAAGACAGATAGACGAAGACCTGGACTTATTTTGCTAGACAAAACAAAAGTTACAATGGATAATTTGCGAATGAAATTGAAGAAATAATAATTAGTAATCAAATACGATCCAATTCAAAGGCACCATGAGCATATGTGTGTCGCTCTAAAATCAATATTATTATTTCTATTTCTTCTTTATATATTTCATATTCATATTGTTATCCTTTAATACACTCAGCGTGACATGAATTTAAACTAATCAGATCAATTGACTCTCAATAAACACATAATGGCTATAAAAAAAAAATGCATTATTAATATCTTATACTGTAGTTGTTTAATAATTACATAATTCAAGATTTGGTGTGAAGAATCAAGTGTTTTTATAAACAATTTGGCTCCACATTGGACAACAACATATACATAGAAATTAAAATGAGAGCAGCATGGCAACTTGATTCCATCTTATAAATTTTAATTTGTAGCCAAAAGTAACACTTACAACTAACAAAGCTTGCAATTTAAGTAAAGTAGCTGGGGTCAGCTTAACCAATAACCAACTAACTATTATCCTTTAAGTAAAGCAAAATTCTAAGTGAACTTTTTTTTCTCATTTTTCTGAATCAATTTCATGCTTATCGTACTTGTCGTCCATAATAACTGGTGTTTTTAATTTGAATACGTCTATTAAAATATGAATTTAAGTTTGGTGCATCGTTGATGTATTTTTTATTTTTTTTTACACCATTCGGTAACTTTTATTTGCGGTAGCAGGTCATTCATTTGTCAAGTAAAAATATAAAAATAAATAACCTTTTACAACAGGTAAAAGTCACATGATAATATAAAAAGAAAATACACCGACAGTGCACTAAACTTAAACTCTTTAAATATATTTTTTCCTAACTTATTCTTAATAAATGTTTTGAAAAAGAAGTACATAGCTCTTTAATAGATTTTTGGTCATGTAAACTCGTTTTATTCAAAAGAAAGTTGAAATTATAAGAAGAGCAAAATCAATGTCTTCTTGCAATATCACTTTTTTTTTTAGAAACAAAATAAAAGAATTAAAATACCATTTATTATGAAATCATGCGAGCACAAATTCAAGTAATTTAAGAAAACTAAAACACTAAATTCAATAAAGTTCTCTCCTTTTCTAAATCTTACAAATGTTCCTAGACGTTTAAGAAAAAATGAAAAGTACGTACAAAAGCAAAAGTGAACACTGAAATATAATAATTAGTACTTCCAAGAATTGCAAATCAAATCTCTATACATGTGAAATCCTAAAAAAAAAAATATGCTTTACACGTAGAAAAAAATAGCAACAGCTTTTTTTTCTTGATCTCCTTAAAATGTACTGAATTAATCTCAAGTCACCGTGAATAGTGTAGAAATTAAATTGGAAAAAATCAAAATGTTAATAAAAAGTGGAGAAAAGAAAATATAAAAAATGCAAATTTTAAGTCAAAATAAGAAAACGTTGTTCGTGATGAGTCCCCCGTCATAAAATCGGGTAGCCATGAACTACCGAATGGAAATGGATCCTCTGCTGGGTTAGAACCCGATCCGGACCCGGAGTTGCCATTTCCGATAGAAAACCCCTTTCCGGTGCCGCTCAACGGTGAAGAGTCTGTTGAAGATTTTTGACTGCAAGCAAATATAAAATCGCATGAGATTCACGTAAAATAATAATAATAATAATTCATATAATCAAACTCAATTTATATCATTTAAGTTTGAGACATAATTGCTATTGCATGAAATTCACGTCGTTAACATGCAATAATAAATTAATTTAACATACCAACATACACTTACAAATTCTTTTAAACATAGTACTTTATGCTTATTTCAACATACAACAACATATTCAATATAATTTCATAAATTACATCTGAAGGGTGAAATTTACACAGTTTTAATTACCCCTATCATGTAAAAGTAGCGAGACTATTTCTCACAGATTCCTGACTCAAATAAAACGTAGTCCATCAAATCAAATGTGGAATGAATTTTTTGCTTACTTTAATTAATACAAGTTGGTCATACATGACATCAAAAACTTTATAGAAAAGCTTTCCAAGAAAATTATGTCGATTGATCGATGTGATGCAATACAAACAAGTTTATCCAGCGAAAAGAATAAAGTGCAAATGTACCTTTGAGAAAATAAACAATCAAAAGAAGATACTATTTCATTTGTTCTACGGAAATAAAAAAGGTGAAAAAAAGAAGATGTTCAAGATAAGATTACAAAATGAAGCCACTAAAAGATTCTCTGTATAAGGTAATTGCCAACTAATAATCTTAATAATATAATACTACTATTTATTTTCTTAATTAAAAACAGCAAGTCATCTAACAACCACGAAAATAACTATTCACCTATATATCTTTAAAAAAAAGTTGACTGATGTATAATATATGCATATATTATGTATAGAGGTTGTAATATTTTTGGAAATGTGTAATCTTTTTTATATAATTTACGATGAAATAAAAGACAGTGCTTTCTTAATGCGTTATATAACACGAATGGGACAATCAAATAATAGATATTGAGTGCAATATAAATTGTCTTCCCGATACAATAAAAGGACAACGCTATTCTACATTTCATCGAAACGAAAATCAAAAAGTAAAACTTGATATGCTCTAAAGAAGTATAGTAATATCTACTCAGCCTTGTGCTACATTAATGAACAAAAAGCTTGTTAGCAAAAAAAAAAAAAAAAATGTATTTCCAATTTCCAAAAAGCAATTTTGATTCATAACAACAAGTCATTATTACATACTTTTATACTTTATGAATAAATCAATGGACAACGACAAGGATAAAAAATTAAAAAGATAACAAAGTAGCATAATAAAATAGTAAGTCTTTTTCTTATTTACCTTGACTTTAACGAAGGGCAGAATGTAATCGTATAATCAGCATCAGTACATGTAAAAGTACTTGTAGGATCATCGTACGCGTAGCTATATGATTTTGGGCACGCGTTTTTAAACATTGCGGAGTAGCTCGATGGCGTACAAGTGGAAGGTGAAGCATACGCGCCGCTGCAACAGTATTCAGGCGTACCAAATGCTTCACATGCACTCTTGCATGCTTGTCCATCCCCGACCCGTAACTCATTCGGGCACATTCGGTTCAAATCCTTCAAACAACCGGTCGTATCGCATGTTCCTGACCCACCTACCGCTTGAATCGCCATTGGTAAATTGTATCCGTCAACTAAACTAACATCGTAGAAATCTTGCTTCGCGCCTGTTGAAGATGTAATTATATAAATTAAAATACATTTTTCTAAAAGTTAGATGAAATGATCACATAATTTAGTATGATATCTGAACAATAGAAAGAGACTTTGTCATTTGTAATGATTTTTTTTTTTTACGTGCATGACTCGTACTACGAGTTTTTACATGAGACGACCATATAATTCAACAGAGAAAATATAATTAAATAAATGAAAATGCATTTTTCTATTAGTTACACGAGATGGTCATATAGTTCATTTATAATGGAATTTTTTTAATGAGATGATCATATAATTCAATAGTAGGTACCTGAGAAAATAGTGAGCTCTGCAAGGGTAGCGGGGGGAGTTGCTCCGTTCCCATTACATTCGATTTGATTCGATCCACAATCGGCCGTGGCACAATTACCTAGGCCGGTACTGGGGTCGAAATTGCAACCGGTTCGACCCCAGATCCGACCCGACCATTGTTGTGGTGGTTGAAATACCCGTGAATCACCCGGGCCAAGCATGAACCCGGTACTATCCAATTTCTGGCTATCAGCATTGGGTAATATTCCGGGCCATACATTGTAATCACATCTATTTATTAAAGTAAAAGTAGTACCATCAATTCCTATAGGGAAAAAAAAAAATTAATCTGAATTAGTACGATTATTTAATACGATAACAATAACATATTTAGTGTGATTATGCAAGTGAAAATCTGGGGAGGGTAACCATCAATGGTATGGTGATCATAAGAAACATGTAGTACGTATAATTAAGTATATAATATTGTACGTACCATTGTTGATGGAGAAGAAAATGAAGATGAAAAGATTGAAGGAAGAAGAAAATAATGATCTTGAGGACATTATATTTGGAGAAAAATATTGAATGAAGAAACTATATATATGTGGATATTTTATGTTGTGGTTTTTCTGTAGAGAGAATTTTTTTTTGGTAGAAGAGGAGTTTAGGAGAGGGAGAGAGTGAAGGGGTTTATGAAATGATCATGAGAGGCTTTAAATAGAAGATGAGTGATGATGGAAGTGGTGTTGGGTGTGTTAATAGTTAGTTTTAGTAGTATTGTAAATTAATTTACTTTAAAATAAATAAACAATTAATCAATCAACTGTGGTGCGTTTCTTTTTGAGGCTTTGAAAATAAGAAAAGAAAAAGGTGCATTGCTTATGTGTGAATGAGAATGAGAAAGAAAACTGGTTTACCATTTTGGTGGATTGGCAAATACTTTTTCATTCTTAGCTTAATTAGAGTATTCTCGGGTTTGAGCCTGAGTATGGAATCACCTATGATAGAGCGCTCTATCCCCATTGTTGGGCGTTTCGGTCAGTGGCGGAGCCAGAATATTCACTAAGGAATTCATAAGTGAACAAACGAATTAACCGAAAGGGGTTCAACATCTAATATATGTACATAAAATATAATTTTAATCATGTATATATAGCATAATTTTTCGCCGAAAGAGATTCGGATGAACTCCCTCGGCAAAGGGTAGATCTGCCACTGGTTCCGGTGCGAATTCGAATTAGTCATACTCCAATTTGAATACCAGAGATCCAATGACAAAACAAAAACCGTTGTAGCAGTTAAAAGGGTGGAAAGCTTATCAACTGAAATTATGGAAATGTGGAATATTCTTGGAATGGATTTTAAGTTAATTTACAAAGTATAAGGGGTTCTTTTGTATTATTAAATCACTCAAAGGATATTTATAAATAAATCTTCTTAAAATATAGAATTCATAATTTTGAAAACAATATTTGCTAGAATGATTAAAATTAAAGTATCCTGACGGTATATATAAAAATTCAAATATTCTTGAAAGCATTTACCTTGGATTATTATTTTTATCTTGTTTGTGCAGTTCTTTGCTCTTCATTTGCCAAAAAATTAGCACATTGATTTTCTTCTCTGTAAATGTGTTTAATAAAGTCCTTGTTATTGTATGTCCTGATTCCTAGTCCCCGTTTGGTCATGAAAACATAATTTTTCGGAGTTGGAGTTAGAGTTGTGTTTGACCATAAATATAAATTAAAGTTGTTTTTGAAATTTTGTGAGAGAAGTAGGAGTAAAAAAAAGTGAAAACAAGTTTTTTCTTGTTTTCACTTTTCCACATACAATTCCAAATTGTATTTGAAATTTTCATAGTCAAACACTATTGTTTTCACTTTTTTCACTAAAGTGAAATAATTTTCAAGAAAAAGGTGAAAAAATACTCGTGGCGAAACGGCTACTTAATAAGTTTGACAACAAGTAGGCGATTTGCACTTTTCACCTCTATTTTTTGATAGCTCATTAGTTTAGCCACGATTATCCTTTTTAATGTAAATGCACGCAGTGACGGATCTGCCTTGTAATCAGGGGGTTCGAAAGGAAAATTATACTATTTTTATATGGTTAAAAATATTTTTATGTATATATAGTAGATGTTGAACCCCCTTTCGACTAGTCCGTCTAGACCCCCTCAATGAAAATCCTGGCTCCGCCTTTGGATCCACGTAATAAATATGTTGTTGATTATCTATTATACAGAATGTAAATTAAACGATCAAACATATTTCTTCATACTTCACTTGTGGATTTGGATAGTGAATATGTTGTTGTCTATCTATTATACGGAATGTAAATTAAACGATCAAACATATTTCTTCATACTTCACTTGTGGATTTGGATAGTGAATATGTTGTTGTCTATCTATTATACGGAATGTAAATTAAACGATCAAACAGATGTCTCCTTAAATTTGCTCTCCTATTCCATTTCTTGATAATTTTTTTTTTTTTTTTAAATTATGGATTCATTTCTGAAAAACATAAAAGTGGAATCATGAAAATCTAGCACTAGATATTTGTATAACACAGGTCCAACTTTAAGTAAAGTTATGAGTAGTAACTTTTATAGCAGGCTAAATGACATTGGTTAATTTCTCACTTTTTGCAACCAAATTAAGCAACGTCAGCAGACAAAAACAACTAATTACGAACCATATTTGTATAGATCATTATCACATTTGACATAAAGTTTTCTCTATCAATATAATCAAACCTTTTTTTAGAAAAAATAAAAAAGATAAGCTAATGTTTTCAAGATTTTGTAGCTTTAACTTAAAGGGTGAAAGCTCTTCATGGAAAAAATTATTAGTTGCTCTTATGCATAAAAGATTTTTATGCAAGTGTAATTGGTTCATTTACAGACTTAAGAATTTTAGATCGTAACACCAGGGTTTTAATCAATTTATTGCGGTCGAGGTTTGCAAAATTCAATAATCTTTAACTCAAATCCTATATTTATATTTAGAAATTCAATTAATATGTAAAAATGTTGTATTTAAATTGGTAAAAAAAATTCTCACACTTAAAATTTTGGATACGCCTTTGATTTTTTTTTAATGGTGTGATTTCGTTTAATTTCTCATCGCCTTTAATTCTTATGAATTTAAAGAGTCCGTACAACAAAATCTTAAAGTAAATCACAAGATGGAAAGCATAATTATATCAAATTTAGAAAGCTTCGAATAAAAGATTCAAATTCAAGATTCTATGTTTAGCCAATTATATGGAGACCAAATTAAAAGACTAGCTATACTAGTTTATGTTATTCCCATATTTTCACATTGGAAATTTTGTTTTAATGTGACTAAAATAAAGCTATAGTTGCTTCAATTATATGTCATTTTTTAGTTTTCCATTCGGTTTTCGGTTCGCATTAAGGTCTAATTAAATTTGGATTCGCGTCTGATTTGGTTCATTTTTGCCGACGATGCTCTTATTGGATTTTTAAAAAAAATTTTAAAACTCAAATTTGAAACTTTTGATTATAAAGGGATTCCAACCATTTCACGGATGAATTATATAAGTAGATATTTTATTCCTCTCACTGTTGAGGATACTGTTTAATATGCTAATGTTCAGCCTAACAATCGTAATTACGAAGAAAAAACAGTACATTAAAAAAGAATCATGAAATAAAAACATGTCTAATACTTTTCCAATGGAATTGGATTCTCAGTAATGTGATGATTAATTGTTTTTGGAGCTGATAAGTTAATAATACATCGAACGAGAATCAATTAAAAAAAACATGCTTCCATGATGTTTCATGATTTAAAATTAATCAAATAGCCTAAATGAGATCGATGTAGAATCTCAGCCTAAAACGAAAAAAGGGTAATTCGGTGAACTAACATAGCTCTTGCTATGCACGGAATTTGCTATGCATGAAATCCGGAAAAGAATCTCAGCCTAATAAATGTTAAAATCCCAAATTGAATGAATATTTCCTCAATGAAGCAGTTAATTATAGCCAAAAAATAAATATAAGCTAGCTTGAGTTATGATATATTTATATATTTAGAAATAACTTCACTTAAGTTTTTTCATTATTACCCTTAATAAGATGATTTACCTACGATTTTTCTTAGACTAGGAATTTAAAAGTTTCTTTTGTTTCTCTCTAAAATTTTATATCTAATCAAAGTGTATCATATAAATTGGTCTGGATAAGTAATATATTTATTCGTTAATCTCATTACGATGTTATCTAATCGTAGACAATTTTGAAGTAATTCATGCTAGTAGTCTAAGCACTGAAATTTGGAATATTAGTATTGTGGGGAGTGCTGCCATTTCCGTAAATGGTCCATGCAATATGTGAATTCAGATTTAGTCAGAATTAAAAGTGAGTAATGAACACCAGGAGAGAAAATTAAAAAGAAATAAAAATTGGAATACAATTACTTTTTAATCTATATCGGTAATATTATAGTGGAAGTATGGTGTGAAAAAAATAAATAACTTTAGTTCTATAACTAAATAAATAAATATTTAATTATTTATTTATTTCTTAATTTGGTCATGCTAAAAATAAATGGGCCCTTGGGAAGAAAAAGATATGGGCCCAACATGTCGTAGCACCACTCAGATTTGTATGTCCATTGGGCTTAAGCGTCGGTACTTATGTCATTTTGGGTCAACTCAAATATGCAACTTTTTAATTAAAAATATTAATTTTTACTTTTAGTTATACATCAAACACAAAGATATTGCACTACATCCATGTTATTTCATGGAAACACCTAAATTAAATAAAAATAGTACATAAAAAGAAAGAAAGTTAGGGATTCAAAAGGTCGTGCATTGTTAGAATGTGCAATTATCTCATCCAAATCTTAAATAATGAGAATAGCCAAAAGCAGTGGCAGACTCAGGATTTAGAGGTCATATGGATGTTTGGAAGGTTCAAACATACATATTGATGTCCAAAGTTTTAAGGTTCTGCCTGAAAACTAAAGCACCCAACTATCTTCTTGGTTTACGTATTGAGCGTTTTTTAAAATTTTATATCAGATTTTATTCACTTTTTATATAATTATACCTAGTCTCGTCAAATTTAACAGAAGTATAAGCACCCAAAGTTTGGCTATAGATCCTTCCCTGACCAGAAGCATATTTATGTTTATGTAAAGACGTTTTAAGTATGCTCTTCATTTTTCATGAGCCTAGTTCGTGCAAATTCCTCATAAGACAAGGTATGCGACCGGTACTTACACCAATCGTAAGTTATTACTAAAAATTAGAGAAAAATACAATTGATAATATTTTTTGCGCATGCTCTAAAGAAATATCGAAATAAATATTTTGAACCGGGACTTAACAGTTGACGGCAGGTGCATGGTCCACGTTAGAGGTGTAATGTGTATATGCTGTCGTGGAATGCACTTTGACAAGAATGGGCCTACGTACATGATCAAATTGGTCATTTGGAGACTGGAGAATTCTTTAGGAAAAAGAAGAAAAGAGAAAAAGTTATACATCAAGGTGAAATTAATTAGTAATAATTAAGATGACATTTACATGTGTAGGTAACTTTATAATTAGATCAATCTTGTTAGTCATCAACCACCAAATTACTTACAACTTGTTTGTACGATAAGAATAGGACTACTTTAATTATTTTAATTAATGGGAAAAATACAAAGGGTTCGTTCTCATGTGGTTTACATGTGTACACATACCAATGCCAATGCTTGTTCATGATTTCGTGTAAAGTCAAAATCGGTGCAAACATGTTTTTAACTTTTGAGCCGAGTGTTTATTGAAAATAATTTTTCTATCTCACAAAAAATAAGAATAAAATTTGTGTACATTCTATTCTCTCTATATCTCTCCTATAAGATTACAACAGATATATGATTATTATTAATTGTATTGATATAAATTTTTTAAAATCTTTTTCTAGGAAGTTCCTGTAGTAAACAATTCAAGCAGGAGATCAATGACCAAATTAAACTTAATATATTAAGTGATCATCATCAAGAGATATGTTAAGGTGATTTGATTTCTTTACCTTAATAAGATGTTTTGAACTCGAATTGATCTTATCAATTGGGAAATTCCTATTAGAGAGTGTAATGTAACCCTTTAAATAGATATTTAAATAGATATTATGTGATGTGAATTCGAATTAATTATGTTGACCAAAATTAGTTGCCTACATAATTAAGTGGAGCTAAAGTTCTAGCAACGGGTTACCTCTGGTTAAACTAATGTATTTGTGTTACAAATAATTCACAAAATTTATTCACTTATTTTTTAAATTTAGAATTTGTAAACTCAAAATTCTGATCCCACTTCTAGCTATCTATAACTTATCATGAGTTCTTCCCCTTATCGTTATTGGGCAAATTTAAAGAAGTCTAAACATGATCTCAAACTTTCTAAAGAAACAAGATTTCCATGCAAAAAGCAAAATTTGGTGTTTAATTAGGATAAGATTGTGAAAAAGGAGTTGAAAGATGACAACTAGAGAGGTATACAAAACACTTCACATGGAGAAAATCTAAAAAAGTAAATTGAACTTGCCAAAAAATAATAAAAAAGAATTTAGAGAAAACAAAAGGGACTTGAATGCTGATGTGAAAAGTAGCAATTCCTACGTAGTCCACTTCTTCTTTTTGGCTTTGCATTGACACTTAATTGTACCACAATATATTCTTTCAAATACTCAAATCTCTTCTGCTTTATAAAAAGGTATATACGTGCATGTGTAATTTAAATCCATTCAACTACGTGCATGTAATTATATTTGGGCTTAGTATGTAGACAACCTCTTAAATTTGTTAGAATATTTCATGTACACTAAAATTAAACTATGTTTCAATTGAACATCCTAACTCATAATTAATCAGGGGCGGAACCAGCCCTTTGGTAGGGATTCATTCGAACCTCCTTCTACAGCAAGATATACTATTTATACATGATTAAAATTATTTTTTTTTATGTATTTATAGTATGTGTTGAACCCCCTTCGACTAGGTTTCTTCAAATATTGAAACCCCATTAGTTGAAATTCTAGATAAAATATTTCACTTATATGTTTTCGATTCAAATTTTGAAGAAAGAAAGTATATACCTTTATGTTTTTATTTACATATTAGATAGTTAAGTTAACCACATAATATATGACATCTTCTTTAATTATACGTATCAAGTAGCTTCAAATAGGAAATGTTTGGGTTTTACGCTCACTGAAGCGAAACGTATAATTAATAAATGGAGAACACACGTAAAAAAATTCTAAAACTTGAATCGGAAGTGTCTAATTATTAGCAATTGAGGATTGAGGTATTCAATTGAAATACTAAGATTAAATTGGAGTATCGAAATAAAATATATATTCAAACAAATTTTAAAAGTTGATTATGTATTAAGCCTTAAATTTGAATAAACTAAATTCTTTACATAATGTGTCAATGTTTATGAAAGTCAAATTGAAGTATATCCTTTGTTACTAGCTATCCTTGTCGATCACTTGAAACTTGAAAGTATACAAGATATACACTTTATATCAATTAAGGAATATACTTGCAATTAGGACCAGCTTTGCATTTTTTAACCTAATGTAATTGACTAATTACCTGCCTGTCTCGTTACCTTTAATAATGCCTTTACTTTATTAAGACACTATTAATCAAAAAAAAATTAAATACTATCTTTAGTATTTGAATGGACGAACTCAAAGGGGTGGATAAGTGTGCCACGATAATTTGCAACAGAAAAAGCTTAAACTATAGATAATTTCTTAATTTGATTAAAGATCTGAATACATGATATAGTGTACGTTCTTATTAAATACGTTAAATGTTTAAAGTATGTCATCTATTTTAGTTATACGCGTTCATTTGAATAAGCTATAAAACCTTGGGCATATATTTCAATTGAGATTGATGTATATAGGAGATGACATGTTTTTATGTGGTTAACTAAATTGCTTAATATAGATGTTTGAGAACACGCATAAATAAAATTCATAATTTGAACTGAAAGTATCTAATAGAAACACGTTATTATGTGTTTAATTACAACGCGTTGTATATAGTTCAAATGTCTAATTGAAATTTAATACCAAATTTAAAGGAATGACAATGCATTAAAGCGCAAACAACACAAATTTCGACAGTTTGGAACTTAATTACAGAAAATCCCGACATCTTGAATAATTACTGAAAAATCTCAATTTTGCGTCTGTCGAGATACATATATAATTAGCTCCCGATACATCTAACGAAAATACATTTTGTTCTTTGTAAAGATACATAATTAGTTCCGAATACATTTTTTTCGATTTTGGGTCTATCAAAATACATAATTAGCTCCTTATATATCCATCCAACAAAGGTACCTAATTAGTTGAGATTTTTGTAATTATTTTGTAAAACGTAGAAATTTATGTAAATAGTATGACCTTTATAAGAGTAAGACATTGATTGTGGTGATATAAATGGACGTGAAAATTAACCTTATTGATGGTTATCTTTTTTTTTTTTTTACAAGTTGATAATAAGATCAATTGAAAAGGCAAAAATGGTCACAGTCAGTCTTCCTTAGCTCACCACCAAACAAGATAATGTTCGTTAAAAATAAGCACTATCAACTTTTTGAGCATCATGGGTCACCATGCATGCATATATATCCCAAATTATAAATTACCAAATATACCAAAATGGACAATCTTTTTGGTGGATACTTCTTTCAACAACCAGCAACGTGCATTAACATGTTCTTTCTGTCGTGTAAAGACCCCCTTTTTTGGGATAATTTCATCTTAGCTTTTTGATTCATTATCCTGTCCTCACCCTAGAGCTACTACTATATAGTATTTTATAGGGATAATACCCACGAAAATACCTGAACTTTGACCGGATTTTCAGTTGAGCATATTGAACTTTGCGGGAGTCCTATTACCCCCCCCTAGACTTTTTAAAGTAGATTTGATCCCCCCCGCGCCACCTCCTATTTACACGTGTCCAAGTGGGCAAACATATGGCATTAAAATCCAGAAAAAGAAAGCCTAGAGGGGTTATAGGACTTCCCGCAAAGTTCAGTATACTCAACTGAAAATTCGGTCAAAGTTCAGGTATTTTTGTGGGTATTATCCCTATTTTCTAAGATTTTATTGAGTCACTTCCTTCTCAAAAGTTTTTGGCTCAACTTTGAAACTTCTACTTATATTAGAGGGGTTGCTAATTCCACATTGGTCGAGGGAATTTGCTGTTATCTTATTTTCCTTTTTCGACGATCATTATAGATTTAGGATTTAAAGTTTATGTGATTAAGATTTTAAACCTTCTCTAAGTTACTGGGCTATAAATTAATAATTTTAGATGGATTTCTTACGATATATACAGAGATTGAACTAAAGTTATTGATCCGATCGAACGTCGTGTATCCAAAGCTAATTTTGCCCCTGTGGACTATACTCATCTTATGAGTTAACTTTAGAGGTTGAAGCCGATATGATTCATTTTCTACTTAATATCGTATGAGAACCAGACTCATTTTTATTTTTTTTCAATAATTTCACGTTAAATGTTAGTATATTCATTATCCTGTCCTCACCATAGAGCTACTACAGTATTCTAAAAGATTCAATTGAGTCACTTCCCTCCACATTGGTCGAGGGTTTTGTTGTCAACTTATTTTCATTTTTTTTTTCATTATTACTCATTTTATGATCTAAATTTCGAGGTTGCGCCGATGTATTTCATTTTCTAATCTAATCAGACTCATTCTATGTTTTGGATGATTTCACTTTAACTTTTTGATTTATAATCTTATCCTAGAGGTACTATATATATAGTATTGTAAAAGATTCAATTGAGCCACCTCCCTCTCAAAAGTCAAAAGTTTTCGACTCTAACTTTAAAGCTTCTCCATAGAGGGGTTGCTACTTATTCCACATTGGTTGAGGGAATTTATTGTAATGTTATTTTTGTTTTTGGACGAAACACATCGTCTTGGTTGAATTAGATTTAATATCCATGTAAATTAATATCAATATCAAAATCAGACTTATTATTATTATTTTTTTTGTTCAAACTAAGACCTTCGCGTTATATTTTCA
Organism: Capsicum annuum; assembly: GCF_002878395.1. Classification (NCBI taxonomy): domain Eukaryota; kingdom Viridiplantae; phylum Streptophyta; class Magnoliopsida; order Solanales; family Solanaceae; genus Capsicum; species Capsicum annuum. The sequence goes on along the minus strand of NC_061114.1, from coordinate 229,455,170 downwards.
TATTCTTGTATGACTGTGCATGGCACCGTGATTAAGTGTCTCACATTGATTATGAATGAGTTATCGTTCTCTCGTCTTTCATGATTTTGAGAATAGGCATAAATATAGATATATATATATAAGTATCAATGCCGAGTTCATCTAAGCACATTATTTTCGACGTAGAAAATCAAATGTGTAAGAATCCACGAAGATTGACGTGAACCCATATCTTTAAAATATAGAAGTAGGTTCGATTAATGCTTAAAATACTAAAGATTAACCCATATTAAGTTTAAATTCTAAATCTGTCTATGAGCAAAAGTCAATTCATCAGAACTCCATTTGCCGAAAAATGATATTTCATATCTTTTTTTATCAAATTTATTTTTTAATATGTGTATTACATGTTAAATTTATTTTGAACCCCTTGTGAGAATCCCCACTCCTTTCCAATCTTGAGTAACTCTCACCTCATCAACTAACTTTCCAATTTAAATTAGGTCTAAACGTCCACCTTCTTAGCATATATCCAATTAGGCATAGATAGTAATTTGTTTCTATCACCCACTTTTGCTCACAAAACTAGAGGCTCATAAGAAAATGAATGACAAAGATAAGATAAGCTTTAAATCTTGGCTTTGTTAATTTGGTGACCAAATAATAGCACAATTAACTAACAAGTATGATGACTTGATTGGCTCTTGACACTTCACCATCTGTATAGCCTAGCTAGAAATTATGCACAACAATGTGCCAAAAGTCTCTATATTAATTAACGAATTGAACAACAACCAATGGTACATTTCCTAATATTTATACTTTATAGTTTTCCTATTATTTTAATTTATTGTAGATTTCAATGGCTGTTGTTTGAATAATTAATCAAATTTGTACGTAAAAACTATAAAGGATGAGACACAATGAGTATTGGCTGATGTGGCTACATATTAAAATTACAGTTATAGCCTTATAGTAGACATGAAAAAGAATTAGTACTATATTACAGTTTCAAAAATCTAAGAAGCTTCTTTATAAAAAAAAATGCACGAACGTATATGTAACAGGCAAGATATATTTTTAAATTAAAAAAAAAAAAAAAAAGGCAAAAGAAAGTAGAAAAATATTGCTGTAAAAGATTGTCGGAAAGGAAAAACATCATTTCGTATTGTTTAGCCAATCAAACCATACCATATTTTATGAGGAAAAAAAAAAATCTCTTAATCATTCACAAATTGAACAGAAGAAAGTAATTTTGTCAAATTCATAAAAATAAAGACCTCACACAAGATTAATTATTTTTGTAAGTGGTATATAAATTCAACTTTGTCCATATTTACAAGATGAATTTAAGTTATATAGATATGACGATATATATGTAAAGATTTTTGGAAGGAGATGATTAGACATGATATGAAGCAGTTACAGCTTACGGAGAACATGAGCTTTGATAGGAATGTATGAGAACTCGAATTAGGGTAGAAGGTTAGTGGATAGTAGTTCAGCCGTTATAGTAGGAAAAAATGTTTTGTTTGTGTCTATACCTAGAGTTTCTTGTTTGCGGTGTTTCCGTAATGTTTATGATTTTGGATAGATGGTTTATAGTAGTACCTTGTATGTGTCTTATTTTCGTTATTATTTAGCAGTGTGTTATTCCATCTTGTTGTGTGCATTGATGTTATTAGTTTGATATACTGTTATATGTCCTGAGTCGAAGGTCTATCAAAAACGGCATTTCTACTTCATCTGAAGTAGTGGTATGGACTAGCCTGGATTGCAGCACTTTTTATTTTCAGCAGTACTGCAATTCGCGACCTGGACTTCCAAATTTGGACCCGCTTCCATTAGGCTAGCAGCTTAACTTGTTCAAGGTTGCTTCAAATTTAAATATATACTGTTATTAGAAAGGACTGCTTAAAAATTTTATAAAACGAACTGCTGCAATCCAGGTTCGGACTTGCGACGTGGGCATCCAAATTTGAACCCGCTTCCACTGGACTAGCGGCTTATTTAGTTCGAAGTGGGTTCAAATTTAAATATATATTGTTGGACTGATTATATATACAGGTATATACGATATAATTTTTCAACGAAGTGAGTTTATATGAACCCACTTGAACCATACTGGGTCCGCCCCTGAGTTAATACATAAGAGTATGTGTTAATACATAAGAGTATGTATTATCTATTTATGCTAGTTATCATAAAAAATTATTTATAAATATTTTATAAATGACTTGATTATGTAAATATATTCTATGTTGATGTGACAAGACTAACCCTATATGAAATATGAGTTTCATTAGATACATTATTAGAATTTTCAGTTTATGAGTTTAAAGTTCCGAAAAAAACAACTTATTGGGTTCTACATAAGTTCTTTGAAAATATTAAATAGATTTTTAAATACAAATACAACGTCTACACTAAAGCAACTAAATTATACCCAACCGTTAAACATGTTTGCACTAATCTGCCCCTTAATTCAAATTATAAAAACTACCACTATAAATTTTCTACACTATCATTTCGCTCCAAGTGTATCTAAAGATAAATGTCCATAAAATATGAAATCAAATTTGTAATTTTAAAAATAAGATAAAGTATCTGCTATGGCATATAAAAGAAACGTGATGATACAAAAATTTCTTTCATAATTATGCATATAATTTAAATTCATTACTTAAATATAGTCAAAGTTATCTTGTCTCCTCATCCCATTGAATAATACTCCCTCTGTCCCACTATACTCATATCAATTTGACATTATATATTTATTAAGAAAAATAATTAATAATATAATTAATTTATTATAGTATTCCTATTAAATGATATTTATATTTTAATTTGAAGAAAAAATAATTAATACTAAGGATAAAATAGGAAAAAAATTATTTTATCTGGTTAATATAAAATGACAAGTAAAATGAAAAATTAAATTAAAAAATTTAGAACCAGTAAAATGAAATGAAAGAAATAATAAATAAAGAGAAATATCCATTTTGGGCAATAGCTTATTAGCTAAGTTTTCTTGTCCTCTTGTCAAAGAAGGCATTGATGATAACCTTTAGGTTTAACTTTAAGCTAAAGGGTAGTTAATTAGACCCATATGCATGACCTACAAATTAAAACGCATATAAACTTGTCAATTCATTATCACAAATTAAAGTTGATCATCTTTTGTTACTCCTTTGTCTTAAATTACTCGTCCCAAATTAAGATGACATAACTATTAAGAAAATAATGATTGGTAATATAACTTTATCATTTTGCCCTATTAATTTTGTCATGCTGTTAGTTCCAATATTGATGGAGTTATTATATAGCTAATATCAAAGTACTTTTTTCATGGATAATTAGGATTATAGGATTATCAAAGTTTTTGCAACATTTTTCTAGATTTGATAATTCAATGTCACTAACAAGGAGTAATCAAACTAAGGGTATAATGGTAAAAAAAATTATATTATCTTGATTAATGAAAAAAGACAAGTAAAATAAGAAATCAAATTAGGAAATTTGAGACGGAGGGAGTATTTGTTAGAAGTCAATTTTTTTCAACACATAAACCGATCAAGAATTTTGTTTTAAAAAATAAAATTTCTGTGGGAATTAATTTTCATCAACTAAAATTCAGTATACATATTTTTATATAAATTTTACCACTCAATCATAGTCAATTAATATGCATCGTCACCTCAATTTTGTCACTAACCTTGATAAACTAATATAATTTGATGTATATATCAAATGTGTGAGTTTTTTTTTTTTTTTTTGAAGTAAATTGTCTAATTACATTTCACAAAATTCTCTATTTAAAGTACCACACTATTTATTTGCTCGTGTTAAAGGCTACTTTTCACGTTGTGGAAAATTAATGAACTTTAATTTTGTTTTGATCAGGCATAATGATACCACAATTAAGGGAGCAACACTTTTAATCACCCTACAAAAAATGAAGTGACACAAAGAAAAGAAAATTGATTCTCTAATTTGGTTGATTAGTACAAAGTAACAAAAAAAAAAAATCCTAATCAGATGGCATTAGGGCCTAATTGGTACGAATTGCTCTTTAAATAGACTGATCTTTAATTTTTACCTTTTAATTCAAACTTATGCCCAGTAAAATATAAGTTCTTTAAGGATAAAGGTTAATACGATACATCACTTATCAAATATTATAATAGAAAAATATAAATTTATGTCTTGCAACGAAAATAATATTTGTTTTGAGATAAAAAATAAATAAAAAACAAGCATTAAATATGAATAAAAATGCAAATGTATTATGTCTAAGATAGTAATATAATAATCGTCAACAAACTAAATTAAACTTTGGTTGAAAGTGTTTGTCCATGTGACTTCCAGACCCCCACCAAACCTAGTTCATCCTGTCCAAGAATATCCATTCAAAAGATTTGGTCAAAATTTATGTAATATATATTGAGTAGCGATAAAATTAACCTATAAAAATATGATTCGTTTAAATTTGAGTAGGTTAATAACTTACTTATAATTAGTTTATTCTATTTTGACTCGTCAAATTCAATCAATCTAAAAATTAAGCTACTTTTGGCTAACTATATAAGTTGAATTGGCTAATTTTGAGAAGTCTTGTCAAAACATTTTTAAAACATTGATAAGAGTTGAAACGTTACACTATAAGACCATTGTTTGGCCCATTTTGACTCATCTGTTTTTAATAGATTAATAACTAAACAGTTGAAGTAATTTTGTCTATTTTAATCGACTAAATCTCACTCAACCCGCTCATTCAACATTATTATTAAAACCGATAGACGATTAATTTCTCCTTTCGTACATGCAATCTTTCTAGGCTTTTTGACTAAGATCAAAGTGTGTAGTAGTATCTTTGTACACATGCATCAAACACTTAACAACATTGTATCATGTCATGGACGCTTTGTCATGGTCACAAATCTTTTTTTCTTCTTCTTTGAAGTGAAAGAAAAAGAAAAAGGAGAATGGAACAAAAGAAACCAAACATTTCATATATAGACCTTCTCTTTCAAAGGTTAAAGTTACATATAAGGTTAGGACAAGTTCCTAGTTAGTGGCTAAATGCTTCTTAGTAATGCATTTTTTCTATAAAGATAACTTACTATGTTTATCATAAGGTGGAAAAAATGTACTTGAACACATAAAAGGAAAAAGAGGAGGGCATATGTTGCATCCTTGGTCATTTGAGATCTCACTTTGTGGCTTTCTTTCCTTTCCTTTTCACTTGGTTAAACAAAACTTTTTGACACTTTTGAACAAAATTTGATACCAATGGTATCCTTGGAGGAAGCTCAAAGATCGATTTTTTCTACCAACGTCTTGTCAGTCAAGCTTGTCTCACCGAACTTACTTAGTGTGGTTCATATTTTGTGTGTGTTTCGTGAGCTATTGCACATGAACAGAATTTCCAAGAAAATGAAGAAAACTACACTCAAATCATCAGTACAAAAAGAAAAAAAAAAAAAAAAAAAAGATCTTCTAAGAAAGCAAGACATTTGTCCAATAGTTATGTTGCTTAGGAACTTAGGCAACTAAGTGATTACAAATACAAAAGAGGATTAAGATGCAGTGCAGATTTTACTTAATCTCCACTATAAACATCGAAAAATAACATAAACATATACCTTAGCTTATCATATTTTGCACAAATCTCCACCCTTATAAAGTAATTACCAAAATTTCAACTAATTATGTATCTTCGTTGGATGTTTCGGGATCTAATTATGTATCTTTACAAAGGAAAAAATGTATCTTCGTTGGATATATCGAGAACTAATTATGTATCTCGATAGATTCAAAATCAGAATTTTTAATAATTACACAAAATATCGAGATTTTCTGTAGTTAAGCTCCAAACTGTCGGGATTTATGTTGTTTGTCCTGTAAACATTTCACACTTATACGTGTATCACAAAAGCCCAGCACTGTCCAAAACGTTTGCATTGGGCCAAAAGAATAGCATAACATATAGCCCATAAATAACCAAAGAACTTGAATTCAGTCCAATTCTCGCATTTTCTTGAATTTTCTACTTTCACTTTGGGAAAACAACATAATTAGCCACTTATATGATTGAAGATAAGTTCAATTATGGACGGACAGTGATTTTATAATATTTATATACATTCTTGGTAGGAAAATTAATTTTTTAAATGTGAAAAATTATAGGCTACAAGTTTCTCCAAATGTGAACAATAATTTGACCATTAAGATTGAAGAGTTGAAAAACGTAATACATTTGAATTTTGACCGATAAGGTTTTCTAGCAAGGACCAAGTCATTAAGTTTCTATTATTTTCCAACTTAAATTGAAATAATACTATTATTAAAATAACAAAATTAATGAATAGGTTGGTGAGATTCTCCTTTTCAATGGGTCGTTTACCATAGTAGAAAACAAAAAAATTAGCCAAAATGCTATCCACTTAACCTAACTAATAACCAAATATTACACTAACAAATGTTAATTTAGGGGTGCTAACTAATGACCAAAAGTACCAAGGAGAGTAGTCCTAAGTACTTTGTACTCCAATTTAGCTGGTAAAGTAGGTTGGTAAATATCAATCTCTTAAGTGATTAAGTGAACAAAATTGAGAAACATAATTAACATAACTACCAATTATTCATCATGATTATTGGCTACCAACTTAGTTTTTGTGCAACACTATCCCCCTCCTTGCATTTCCAAAGTTGGACATTTGATCAGAAATTTAGAATTGTCCAAAATCATATAAGAAACAAATTGTCTAATCTCACCCTGAGACATACACTAACGCATAACACATAGTACAAAATAAAAGAGAAAGCGATCTCTATGAAAAATAATAATTTGAATGGAAGAAAATAACAATTGTACGTAAATATGTTGTATTTTACTGATCTCTTCTGCTAAGGGCCATATAATCAAGAGAACACTTATAACATGCCACAAGTCTAATCTTTCCCCATATATATATATATATATATATAAAAGTAGGGAGAAAAATGATATCGTTGAATATTTGACAAGATGAAATCTCCATTTATTCACTAAAAAAAAACTTTTTGAAGCGAAAATTAATTTTCTCTAAACTTACGTATGAAAGAACCCTACTTAAGGATGTTTTTATCATGGTCATGAGTTTATTACATCATTACAGATTGCTTCACAAAAGAGCAATTAAGATGATATTGCTTGTGTAACAACATATCCAGCCTTATTCCTATTTTGTAAAAGTAGAAAAAATATTTTCAATAGACCTTTGGTTATGTGAAATGTTAATTTCATTGGCCAAGGGGAAAAAAAACTTTTTAAAGAATTTGGCTTAAGGTCAAAGGTTGATCCCATATATATCTACCGAAGATTATGCACTAAATATGTGGGGCTGATCTATATTATTTTCATACATGCACTATGTTTCTTTGCAGTACTACAGGCTATTTTTTGTCATGTGGTAAATAGGAAAGTGGACATCCAATTTTGTGTTACATGGATACACGTTCTTAATGCAATTAAATTCTAATAATGAAGAAATGGTAAAAGAGAAAAATAAGGACATGAAAGACCCCTAACGTAAGTTTTTTTATTTTTTGCGTCAATATTTTTTTTCTTCTTTTAATGATTCACACCCTAATTTAATAATTACTCACACGTGATAAGCAGGGACGTTCATATGTTTGACAAACTTTTAAACAGTACAAATATTGCATGAACATACTTCTACCTATCATTTTGTGATTTTAACGTGGATGCACAGTTGAGATAAAAAGAGAAATTTACTGCTCTGGCATCTTAATATTAGCACTATTCATTATGAAGTCGCATTCAAAATTTAAATTTTATGAATTACGATTCGAAATTCTACCCCTTTAATTAATTTCTTCTAAGTTGGGTTCTAAATCTGTAATTTTTGCTTGTTCAATGAGTTTTTGTAACTTGTAATATATATAGTCTCTATCTAAGCCATCACTAGATTGCTTCTTCTTTTTTACGAAGGAGAATTGCTTATACAAAGATATGATTAATCTTTTTGTTTTCTCCATTAAGAGGAACATTCAATATGATCTTGGAATTTGGATTAGCAGCCAGCTGTTAGTTAATTAATCATTATAATTAAAGAGCAACACTTTTATAATTCAGATCTGCAAATCACAATACGTGCTAATTCCTAATGTATATTATACGTACTAATCATAATGCTCAACAAAAACCAATTAATAGATAATGGCTCAATTATGGAGATTGAAGATGACTGATTCAGCATCTTCTAAAGAAAATGCTGACAGAGATATGAGTCTGCAAGAAAAAAAATGTGCAAGGATATTATATATTATTTTAAAAATTTTCAAGTCTAACTTAAATTATATCTCTTAAATTTATTTATCTATCATATATTTGATTGTCCTTGACATATAATTGTGTTCATGTGCATTATGAAGACCTCAATTGAATTATTAGATAGAGTTCGTCCCTAACAAGGTATATTTTTCCTATTTTAGTTAGAGGTATCGAGTTAGAATTTAAAAAAAAAAAAATAAGAAGTTGGTGAAGAATATCTTCCTTTACATATATGATGGACACTGCATGACATGAATTTGAATCGATTGCTAGCGAATCCGAAAACCAAACAGTTATTATATAATATCTAAAAGTAATTTTAACACTCATGATTAGTAGTATTATAATCTATTGATAATGTATCTTGGTCACTATGAAAGTTACTTAATATTTTTTTAATTTTTCTACCAATGTTGCAAGCTTATTAATATTTAGTGCAGCAAGAATATCACCATCCACACCTTTAATGCCGATGCTTTTATTTTATTTTTTCACAAGCACATTTTTGGAGCTTATTAAATTCCTATAGATTAACATTTATCCATTCCATTTTCTTTTTAATTCCTTTAGATTAACATTATTCCATTTTCTTTCATTTCTTTTTAATCTTACCAAAATAACAATATATATACGCATTATAATCTCACAAATGGGAGTGCTGAATGTGATAGCAAAAAACAGAAACTATTTTACGAAAAGATAATAAGTAATAAATAAATTAACAATCTATTTTTAAGTGTCTATAGTATTTCCACCAACTGCAGTGGTTACAAATATAAGCATATTATACATCATTTCTAAAACCTACCTAACAAATGAATCTCCCCCTCCTAAACCTAATCCCAATCTTAATTCAAATTAAAAATATAAAGTAAAAAAATCAAACAAAATTCTAAAATAACCTCAAATTAAAAATCTTATATCTAAATTTGTGGCTATAAAGTTCCCTCTCATTCCACCAATAATAAGGTGAGTAGGTGTTTGTCAAATAAATTGACACGTAAGCATTCTTTCAAAGTGACTCATTTCCTCGTCACATGGGCCCATAGATGTGGGTCACAAGGCCCAATTAAATGGGTCCACAACGTGATACAACACCCCCAAATTCCGACAAAATCAGAAGGGCCGGGCCGGGCTGGGCTTCGGCCTACTATTTTTTGGGTGTTGGCAAAAAAAAGTTAGAAGAGGTGACGATGCAACTGGAAAGTGGCGGTCAAGAAGGCGACGGCACCGGCTATGGCCGGTGAACTGATCACGTGCATGCACGTGGTTGAAGATGCAGTGCTTACATCCCATGCACCATCGTATACCATAGAGTTGTCCATTGTTGATGATGGTTTATTATCGTTGTTGTTCTTGTCGTCTGGTTCTTGGCTTTGTCCACCTGATGATGATGATGACTTTTGGCTGCAATGTAATGAATAATCGAGTCAGTTACACGAATCTTCATGTATATAATCGACATTAATTTACTTATTATTTGCACGGTTGCATAGTGAGAATATATATCGGTCTCAAATTCAGTTAAAAGAGATAAGTTGACAACAGCATTAGTCATATATTCAATGTAATTTTTCGTATATGGAGGCCAAAGTGAGTGCTGTTTATTTATTTAGTCTTCACATTTACAGATTTTAATCTTAAGATAGTAAAATTATTCTCGATAAACCTTTTTAACTTAAATAAATATCACAAACAATTGAATTATTGAACTGCCCACTAGACAGGCTAATTGGCTACCTTGAGTTTCCAATGGGCAACTTGCCTAAAGATGACAATTCAGAGCGTTGGGTTCAGAGAATCACTCTAAGCCGTTCAAGTTTGATATTTTCCCAATTCCCAATGCTGACTTAGTTATCAATAATAAAGTACAAAAAGTATCCCTACAAAGTGATATCACAGGTTATGTTGAAGGGGACTAAAATACCCCTACTGCTTGCCACCCCCAGGTCAGTAAGTCACATACCCCTATAAATGATATCACATGAGATATTTTCTCTTTACATTGAAAGTCACGTCCCAACGTTCCATTTGACAGGAGGCCACATTCCTCACTCCGATCCCAATTTGTTCCCCCTCATTTTTGTAAATAAAGAAGATTAATCTTGTTAATAAAAATGATTAACAAAGAAGATAAGTAAATCTCTAGTCATGTAGAATTCTTATTTAAATAATTAATAATAGTTCAGCATTAAAAACAAGTGTGATATCACGTTACCGGTCAATATTGACTTGCCACACTTCTAATCGCATGCCTCGGTGACTTATTATAGACAATTGACTTAATTAAGGAACCCATTGCTATCTCAGACTCCACTAGATGGAAATTTAGTGAGTATGTTGTTGTGTTGGAGCTATCTCAACATAATATTTTAGCTTGGTAGAAACAAACTCAAATATAATGACAATTTAGTTATATCACTCAACAAAATCAAATTAAAAAAAAACAATTAGCACATGAAAATTAAACCATTTACTCCAATAATTTTTAGTTTAAATTAAGAAAAGAAGGATTTAAGTAAATTTACCTGGTATTAGGAGAAGGACAAAAAGTGATGAGATAATTACTGGCACCAGCACAAGTAAAAGTACTTGTTTTATCATCATAAGCAAAGCTATAAGCACTTGGACAAGCTTTCTTAAACAACATGGAATACGACGACGGTTTACATGTGTTGGGATTATTATACGCCCTGGCACAACAATATTCATCTTGTCCGAATGCTTCACACGCGCTTTTACACGCGACATTCTCACCACCCACGCTCTGTACTTTCAACTCCGATGGACACGCGCCGTTCAAATCCACAACACATCCGGTCGCCGTACAGTTGTTTCCGGTTCCACCTTGTGGTACTACAAGCATTGGTAAGTTGTACCTATTGATGTAATATATATTAATAATTAAATTACAATCAAAAAATAAAAAGTACAAAATAAATAAATAATATATATTTGGTCCTATTTTATATGATATTTTTTTTGATAGGATGAAGAAAGTAAGAAATAAATAAAAAACTTTATGAAACTAACAAATTACCTTTTAGAAAATAAACGTATTTTCTTTAAAATTAAATAGGATCAATAACAATAAAAGAGCAATTACGTCTACAAATAGTTACTACCAAATAAGGAAAGTTAACATTGACAGGTCAAAATAGAAAGCATGCTACGTAAAGTTAGACATAACCGGTAAACATGCTCTTTAACTTGCATTTATATCCTTCAATTTTGTATGTGTATAAATAGTCATTTTAATTTATACAAAGTTGAATAAATAGATACGTGCATCTGATGTAGCAGTCTTATATGGTTAATTTGTGCCCCCATGACATCTAATATGTCCACTTATTCAATTTTATATAAATTTATGTACATACATATATCCAAAATTAAAGATTATAAAATATGACCTATATTTATCTGTTATGTCTATAATTAAATTAAAACTCTGATATATCACTTTTTTTAAGAAATTCAACCTATGTGACATATAAGTCGATTCAGCAAAAGCACTCTTGATTTGTCCTCTCTAAAATACGACGACGCAATACCTTCTTATATTAAATAAAGATTGAGACGACAATATAAAAAACAAACCCTCAGCAATAAGATTGAAGTTCAGTTATTCAATCAATTGAGTTATTAAATTTTCCCGCCAAACACCGACATTCATAAAAATGTACATTAATACTTCTTTGTCCTAAATTATTTGTCTCAAATTTTTTAATTTTACTTGTATTTTCTCATTAATTAAGAAAAAATAAAAAAAAATCTACGTTTTAACTCTTTGCATTAATTTTTTTTTTTTTAAATTAAAATGTAAACGTTATTTAATAAGGTAGATCTCAATTTGGAACGGATAACATGGAACAGAGATAGTATAAAATAAAAAAAAACATTAAAATGCTCTTACCCATCGACTAAACTAACGTCGAAGAAATCCATGCCGCCGGAGCCATCGAGTGTGAATTCAGCTAGTGTTGCCGGCGGTGCTGCGTTACCGCCGGCGCATTCCAGTTTACCGGAACCGCAATCTCCAGTGGCGCAGGTAAATTTTCCGGTGGAATCTTCGGTACAATGTGTACGGCCCCAGAATCTACCACCCCATGAAGAGGGAACAGTAATTGTTCTCGATTCACCTCTTTGTAGAGCAAAGCCTGTTGTAGAAAGTGGTGCAATTCCGGCGTTGGATAATAATCCCGGCCATATTGTTTGTTGGCATTTGTTCACCATTGTAAATGTTGCAGCTGAATTTGCACCTGAATTTCAATGAATTCAAAAATAAAAATCAAATCTTTGAACATTAAATTGATCTAAAACGAACTCTTAAAGATAAAATTGATCTGAAATAGAAGCTAATAAAGATAAAAGTGAAAGCTTTTATGCATAAAATTCTAGTTAATTTTCCTTTTTTAGTATAAAACTTTGGGATTAAAGAGGTGTCAACACTAAAACAGAGCAAATAAACAGAGTTTGACCTTACAAATGGGAATGTACTGGTCCAATACTTCATACCCAAGAAGCAAAAATCAAATCTTGCACATTATTTGTACAAAATGAACATTATTTTGTCTTTTTTTAATTGTCAAACATTATTACCTGTAATGAAGAGAAACAGAGCAAAGGAACAGAGCAATTTCACTTGTGCCATTGGAGATTTTATTTAACTATATGATAAATGTAGAAGAAGAAGGTGGGGAATACTATTAAATAATGGTAAAAAATGGAATCAAAATCCCTAGCCTCCTTCTTCTTCTTCTTCTCCTTGGGAAGGATAAATGTTAGGGGGTTTCTGGTAAGAGGAAATGGAAGGAGCCATTTATAGAGAAAAATAAAGAAAGTGTAACGTTGAAGGAGTGTGGGACCAATGAAGTAGTAATCACTATTTTACTTATAATACTCTCTTATTTCGGTTTAGTTGATCCCTTATTAAAAATATTTATTTCAATTTACTCTCTTTATTTCATTTTATTTGACTTTTATTTTAAAAATATTTGTTTCAATTTAATTGTCTCTTTTGATGAAATCAAAAGTATTTTATTATGTTCTTTTAATACTATCCTTAACATTAAATGACTAAACAAAATATATTTACTCAAATTTATATTTTCAAAGCATAATTAATAAGATTAATTTATTAAAATAAACGCCTAATAAATACTTTCTCCGTCTCAAATTTCTTAATTTAATGAAGTATTTTATTAAGTGCATTATCAAGTAAAAAAGGGCAAACTATTTTAAAACAAAGGAAGTACTTGTCACTTTGATGAAATCAAGAGTATTTTATTATGTTATTTCAATATTATCTTCAACATTAAATGATTAAATAAAATGTATTTATTCAAATTTATATTTTTAAAACATAATTAATAATACTAATTTGATAAAATAGATCCCTAATTAATATTTTGTCAATGGCCGTAGGAAAGTCCAATTTGCATTTGTCATTCTTCTTTTTGGGTATAAATTGCTTTTGATTATTGTTGATACATTTATATTTTCAATTTGTTTGATCTAAGAAAAAGGATTCTTAAATTTAAAAAATTAAATATATTATTTGAAAAGTTAATACTAAAAAAAAGTTCAGTTCAGTATATTAAAGCTTTTACAATAAAAGTTATGACTAAAATTACTAAAAAGGAAAAATAACTTTTTTGAAACGAATTAAAAAAACAGATTAAACAAAATTGAAAAAGAAGGTATTTTCTATTTTTCACCTGTCGGAGAAAAAGAAAAATACACGTTGTCTTCTTTAACCGTTTTACTGCACTCTTACGTATTCATGTTAGTTTCCATTTTCTTTTTGTCGTTTTTTAACATTTCATCCTACAGTTTCATTCTTCAACAATCCTCACGTGTTTTATATAGAATTTTTTTGAAAATTAATAAAAATAAAAAAATAATAATTTCAGAATAAAATACGAGTTTATTTGATTGCACAAGAGATATCAACCCCATCAAATGTAAAATAACAGAATTAGTTACTCCATAAAACATATAGAAATATCTTATACACCAAATAAGTTTTTTGAGTTCCATCTTTTAACGTTGTTAATATTGAACTTATTATAAATTTAAAGATAAGTAATCAAACTTTCTAAATGTCGTAATTTTGAAAAATTGAACATAAATTACATATGATCGTGGTGCTATCGACCTGTATTCACCGATGTTTTTGAGTTAGCTTTTACAATTGAATTAGACCTAATATCAATTTTCTTATAAGACTATTTGCCCTTTTCATTTAAATTAGATTATAAGTTCACTTTGCAACTAAATAATACAGTAGAAATTTATGATGTACATTCGACTTTAGTTGAGGGAATAATGAATTGTCCTCGTAGTTAGGTATGTTTGGTAATTCTCATTAATGAGTTAGTGAGGAAATAGGTTATTATAATTTTTTTACCTCATGTACTAACTATTTTACACTTCTCTTAGAACATTTTAAAAATAGATTCGAAGTGTTACGTAATGGGAAATATTGCGTCATTAAATGATTCCTTCCACATTTCTTTCTTTATCGTAAAGTATTGGACTCTCTAATTTCAACAGAGGAATATGATTATCAGCAGACATGATTAAAAAAAAAAAAAATATGTGGTTATAATAGGTGTGGAACCCCTTCAAATTAGTTGTTTTGAATATTGAACCCTTTTACTTGAAATCCTGACTCTGCCTCTGATTATCAGTCCTGTTATAACAGTTCTAAGGGATCAATTTAGAAGAAAAAAAAACCAAAAAAAAAATTAAGTTACCGCTATAATTTAGGCTTTCCCATTTTCTTTATTAAATCTATAAGCTAATACTAATAATTTAACGTTACTACGTGTAGACAAAGTTATTTTACATCTCCAATTTCGAAGGTATCATAAAAAAAAAGGGAGGAAATGGCGTTTGTTCTTTCTTTTTAATATACAATTTTCTATTTATTGCACCGTTTCTTGTTCGTGGTGTTGAGTGATGTCTATGATTTCGGATAGATAGCTTTTAGTATTATCTTGTGGTTGTAGTATTATTTTGCAAATTGTACTAGTTTATATGCATTTATGATTTGTGTTTGTTATACCACTATCGGTCCTAAGTCAGGGGTCTATCGGAAACAGTTTCTCTACATCATATGAGGTAGTGGTATAATCTGCGTACACTCTATCCTCCATAGACCTTACGATGTGGGAATACACGGGACATGTTGTTTTCTGTTTTTTGCACTATCTTCATATAACAACAAAGATGGTACAATTACAACTTCAAAAATTCTGTCAATTTGGAAACCAAATTATTGGATTAAGATTTTTGTCAAATGGAGACTTAGGGTGTGTTTGTGTGGAGGAAAACATCCTATTTTTTAATATTCGATTGGTTATAATTTTTTAAAATATTTTTTTAGAGATGTTTTTTATTTTTTCAAAATGAGAAAAATAACTTCCCTAATATAAGTAGGTAAAACAAGTTTCACAACTGAGGTTTTACATTAATTATGTCTTCCTATCTTCCAATATGCCTCACCTCCACCCAACACAAAATGTCAATTTTGTACGTTTTTGGTAATTCCTTGTACGTCAATTATGTCATTATCCTCGAATTAACACTAGCGTATACAACTTGATATCGAATTATGAAGTGCACGATCCATTTTATTTTTCATAAATAGAAATTGTTATGTGGATTGTGGAGTATGAAATCTTGTAAGCAAATATTAGTCTATCAATTGCGTTTAATGAAGAGATTATGGTCGAAAAATACTTGGAACTATATTATTTTTTTCCGTTAGTTTCACACTCAGCTATCAGCTATATTTTTTTTTTTCTACTAAAACTATCATCAATTATATCATTTTCTTACATGAACTATCACCAACAATTTATATATTTAAACAAACCTAGTTATGTAGAGATGGTGATGCTCATGTTTTAGAAAGGAACTGCTGATCATTGTTTGTCTAATCAGCTTCGAGGTATGCTTTAATATATAA
This sequence comes from Capsicum annuum, assembly GCF_002878395.1. Taxonomy (NCBI): domain Eukaryota; kingdom Viridiplantae; phylum Streptophyta; class Magnoliopsida; order Solanales; family Solanaceae; genus Capsicum; species Capsicum annuum. Next base: position 229,438,875 of record NC_061114.1, on the reverse strand, counting down.
ATGTAATAGTTTATACAGAAAAATAGAACAACTGATAATTAAGATATTAAACACGCGAAAAAATAATTATAATTCAAATATATTATTATTGACTATTGACTATTGATTCTTTAATGAATATTATGTATATATTTTTTGGTGAAAAATATTACTCTCTTCGTTTAAAAAAAATGATCTATTTTGACCTAACACAAAACTTAAGAAAATAAAAAATACTGTTGAATTTTGTTACCTTAAATTAAAGTTGTGTGAAATGTATCAAAATATTCTTTAATCCTATGATCCTAAATATGTCATGTGAAAAATTGAAATTAAAGTATTATCAAAAAAGGAAAAAAGTGATTCTGTTTTTAAACGGAAAATGTACTATGTATCATGGCATGTCAAATTGACAAAATGTCACTTCGTTCATTAATTTTGATTGAAGATGGGCTAGCAATTAGCAAAACCTTATAATAGACTGAACAAAAAAGTCTAATACGAATAATGATAATAATAATAAAAACTAAAAATTATACAAATACATAACTTATATTTTTAATATTACAAAAAATTTCAACTCCCTAAACATATTATAAAAATTTCAACAAATATACAGATTGCTATGTATATGTCGGCTATACTATGTATATTAATAGAGAGAGTGAGTAAAGGAATTAAAAAAGTGAGAGATAATTACTTTTAAAAGGGTTGATATTTATCTTATTTATACTAATAATAATCTATCTGGTGAATAGCACATTCAACCTATAAAATAATTGCTACTAATATTTAATCTGTTCGTTATTTTTTCTCTTTTATTTCGACCAAGTAGCTCTCCTTATGGGTCAAGTTATGAATTCAAGAATTGATCAATTAGTTTGGATATCAATTATTGCATACTGACCATGAGAGTTAAATTCACCAATACTATACATAGGTGGATCCAGAATTTAATATTTGAGGTTTTTCATATTAGATGAAAATAAAACATAATAGCAATTAGAAGGATTTGAACCAACCAATAGGTCAATAAAATTTTTAAAAATCCCTTTACTCCACTAAATTAATAATACATTTTGTTTATGAGCTTTCAACTTATAATTATTATATATTTACTAAAATTCTCTATATAAATACAAGATCCGCACAAAAGTTATTGGGTCAGGTTCCTAGATCCGTCCCTGATACTATACCCTATAAACTAGGTGAAAGAGTCCTTTCAATGCATAAATTCATTAGGATTATCTTTTCACAATAAATTGAGATGAGAATATCTCTTACAACAACAAATAACAATATAACTCAATAACGGAGTCAGGATATTCAATAAGGGAGTTCATAAGTGAACATATGAACTCATCGAAGGAGGTTCAACATTTAATATATATACATAAAAAGATAATTTTAACCATACATATATAGCATAATTTTTCACCGAAGGAGATTCGAATGAACCCCTCGGCAAGGGGTAGCTCCGCCCCGGCTATAACCAATTTAATCATCATTAATTTAGTTTAAAGAGAATAGAATATACATAGATCTTAACTATCTTGTAAAGATAAATAAATTATTTTCTTATATCGATAAACTTTCGGATCAGCACAAATAAATTATTTTCAATTAATTTGAGAAAAAGATATCAATAATTATAATAGGAAAAACAACATATAACATACTAAAATGGAAATATTGTGATAATCCAAAGCACAATAAACAGAAATGATAACAAAAAACAAGAAATTTCGTGAATAATAGTGCTACGAAAGAAACAAAAAATATAATGTGGTCTCATATAATTCTCTAGCTAGTGTCAGGAGCAGTATTATTTGCCGGTTGTTAGGTTGTCACATATTCACAGTTAATCATTACATAAAATAAGTTAGATTTAATATGCCTTGTGACTTTTGGACTTCTTATTTTTATTTACACTAACTAAATAAATATGAGGATTCTATTCATTTCGATGCGACAAACCTCATAATATTTGCCGTTTATCATCAAATTTTAAAGCAGGTGTATCACAAAATCATGCAATGCCTTATATAGCTATTCCCTTTCCTCTCTAACTCCGATTATTAGATTCAATTAAAATATTACCCTTTTAACTTACAACTTTAAATATGCACGAATAAGTATTTAAATTTAAATGAAATTGAACAAATAGACACACGTATTCTATGCGATAATAATATACGTAGAATGTCATATAGGATACAAATTGATCACGTAAGACACCATATAGAATGCAGTGGCGGAGCCACAGCCAATAAAGGGTGGCCAGATGAACACCCTTAGTTGGAAAATTTTTTCGAGAATATAGGTTAAATATAAATATTTATGGTCATATACATGTTGTTGCACACCCTTGACAAGCTAGAGAAGTATAGTTCGGTGGTCAAAAGTGTGCATTTCTACATCAACAACCCCGGTTTTAACCTTAACAGGTACAACAATACTTTATTTTTTATTTTTTAAACAGTTCTTTGCGCAAGGGAAAATATGAACACTCTTAACCAAAAGTCTGGCTCTGCCACTGATAGAATTCACATGTCTACTTATTCAACTTTATACAAATTTAAGTAACTTTTTGTATATACACAAAGTTGAGGAACATAAATGTAAGTTAAAGCCAAATTAAAAAATATATTTATGTATTATGTCAAAATATCATGTACCTCTTTTCACTTAAAAAACTTATCAATCTATCAGTTCTTTTGTATGACAAGTCATATTTGAGCCATCTTTCGTCATAGACTCATAAGTGTCGAATTACTTTTGTTGGTTAGACACAAAATGGAAAAAGAAATTAGATTCTTCAAAAAGGAAAACGGATAAAAGAAAAAGGGAAATGGGAAAAGGAAGAAAAATCTAGAGAAGTTGGCAACAAAATATCACGAAAAAGATGAATACAAAATAAATATCAAGAGTGACATTATATTATATGGTCTTTATAGCGTGATGGAGTTGGTCTTTAGTCACTTCATTATCAATTCATTTCAACAAATTATTGTAGGATATTTCATATTCTTGCTCTTAATTAATACTATTATTATTTCTAAGGCGATTCAAAATTAAATAAACAACTTTACTCATGACAACCTGAAAGTTTTGTGTGCAATAACTCAAACATTCAGATATCAATTTCTGATCTTTAACATACTCGATAAAAATTCTACAATCGGAGCATAAAGCTAATGTCACGATTCGAGTCGAGGCTCTACTCGTGACGGAAATCTCGGACCAATAAAAGCCCAAAACAACCCCTTAACATTCTATCATAATTATAGTTATACTGTAATGCGAAAATATAATGAAGTAAAGTGAAGTCTTTCAAGTTTAAATTGAAACAACAATCAGAGAGTCTGAGAAACAAAAACATACTAGCAAAACATCCATCAAACACAAGTCTACGAAACCTTTAACATAAAGAAACTGTTTAAGTTGGGATAAGACTAAAAAACGTTCTAAAATGAATCTAAACATCAAATGAAAAATCAAAAAGATAAGAAAATGACGGCTAAGTCATAACAATTTATATAATAGACATTCATCGATCGATTTATTGCGTTCAATAGAATTCATTCTTTTTGGAATTAGATTTAATGTATATTGTATACTCATTCTTTAATTACGTTGAAGATTCAATTTCCCTAATATAAGTATTGTTTGTTTGATTTTTCCAAATGCATAATTAACTTTTGTTCATATAAAACTTTCTTTCTTTTGCTACTCCTTTTTAAACCTAGAAACTTGGAGGTTGGATACCCTACTTTATTTATTTTAATATATAGTTTACTTACCAATGAATAATAAAAATCTTAGCGAGGCAACAAATACTACACGCAATTTCCTAAAATTTATCTTAGGTTTGGTGAGAAAAATTACTCCTATACTTACGTTGGTGGGAAATAAAAATATATCCAGTGAAATAAGTGAGGTTATTCATATGGAATGATTATTCGATTTACTCTCTCTTCAATTTTATATATCACTTTCGCTTCAGGAGAGTCAATTTGACTATTTTTTGAAGCTAAATTGATTAAATTAATTTAATATTTTAGATTCAAATATTCGAAAACTATATGAAAAATATTATAAGTCGCAATGCTTCTCACATGAAAGGGATGAAAAAAATAGTCTTAAAATATTGATTAACGTCCATACAGTTTAAGTCTTGAGAAATAAAACGTGATAAGTAAAATTGAACGGACGCAATACATAATCATTTAAGAAACTTCATGGAAATCAAGCTACTATTTATGGTAAATCCAGTTGGTTTGAGATTTAATTGGTGGACTAATTCTTGAAAAAGTGATATCTGGTGACCTTAGCCACTTGATAAAGTTGAGAAGAGTCTTTTACTTGTTCTATACTTTTATTATTTTCTTCCAAAACATTTGGTGGCCCATAAAATATATATGACTTTCTTAAACTAGTTGTTTCATTTGATTTTTACCTAATTTTGCTTAATTAATATTATCCCAATTAGTAAACATTATAAGTACTATTATTCCTTCAACTGCTCTATCCTTACAAGTTACAACAAGACTCTAATATGGTATCAGCATGGGTTGTGGTGCAGTGGATGGGGCTGCTCCATTCTTAATTAGAGATTGAGGGTTCGATTCTGGGTATAAAAAAAAACTTGTTGGGAGCGCTGCCACCTTAATAGACCTTGCAATGCGCGACCCGAATTAATTGGACTCCAACACAGACACCGAATCAAAATAAAAATAAAAAACTCTAATATGGTAGCTTTTTAGCTACAGCTACTTTGACCAATCCAATACAATTATAGTGCATGATTGTTCAATTCTCCAACTGAATAGGGAAAAAGAAAATAAATTAATTTATTGATGGAATAAACGAGTTTTGGTAAGAATTGGATGAGCAATTGATTGATTCAATGTACGCATTACTAGGGTTTTTTCAGAAAAAATAATAATTAAAATTTATCACTTCGTACCTGTTGTAATATAATTTACTTATGTTTAGAATCTATCAAAAACAATTTCTTTACCTCCACATATAAAAGTATGAATGTTTCGTACCTGTTGTGATATTATTTAATCAAATCGAAGGTTTGTCGAAAATATTTTTTTTACCTATAAAAGTACGAAGACATATACACTATCCTCCGATACTTCATCTGTGCGATTACATAGGGTATAATCGAGAAATTACATACTTGGCTGGTTGTTCAGAAGTAATTATATTCATTGGTCAAATATATATTATTATGTTTGTATATTACACATTAATATACGAAGAAATATATATTTGTTGTCTATTATTTCAATGCGCATGAATTTCTCTATTAAAATTCGCATAAAATAATCTATTTGACTTGTAGAAACTAAGAAAATGACCATTGATCCCTCAAATCGTGGGGAGTTTGTCCAAACATATTTGAATTTATTTTGAATGTTCAAAACGTGGTCAAATATTAACACTAAACATTTTGGTAACAGTTGAAAATAGCAAAATCTGTGGCGGCTAATTTACAAGGATGATATTTTTGACTACAAATTTTAACTGTTAGATTGGCGACTATGGATAAATAAATATTACTACGAAATTATGCTTTGACTTGTTTTTGTTGTTTTCACCCGATTTTTGATACCTACATCGACTTGTAGAACCTATTTTTAGGATAGTGGTTAGTGGCGGAGCCAAAAATTGTGTTAAGAATGTGTACAATTAAATACATAATTAACTTTCAATATATTTTTTGTTTATTTTAAACTTGTCGAGATACATAATTAGCTCTCGATACATCAAACGAAGATGCATAATTAGTTAAAATTTTTGTAATTACTTTGTAGAGATGGGACAATGACGGAGACAGAATTTCTATCAATGGGGTTCAGATGGAGGAAGCAAAAAAAAAAAAAAATCTATCATGAATGGATCTCAAACTCAAAACCGTGAGACCCTTTGCATGAAAATTTGCATCCCTTGCCACTAAATCAATTTTTTTGCTTGTAGTGAGGAGGTTCAATTTAATATATACACAAAGGGAAAAAAAACTTCATATATATAATGAGTTTTCAACGAAGGGGGTTCAGATGAGCCCTTGGAGTCCACGTAGCTCCGCCCCTGGATGGAAATTTGTGTAGATATGATAAGTTAAGGTGTATGTTTATGTTAATTTTTTCTAGAATTAATCTACACTTATAATAACTAATAATATTTAATCTTTGTACACAACTACGCTCATAATATTTCGATAAGAATGTCCACTGCTCCCAATTAAAATTTTTCTTACTTGAGATCTCTAATTAATGACGGATAAATTTCAATTATTCCATCAGAATCGATGTTTGTAAAGAATTTTCTTCTCTATACCTAATTTTGTTTTTTCTTAAGGTTCTTATCCAACCTACTACTTTTATTTTTCTGGGTCAGGGAAGCAAATATGAAAAACAATGGTTTAATTAAAAAAAAAATGAAATAACCTATTAAGATATGCTAAATGTAAATTCTCCAAACTCACTCTCACCATTTGCTTGACTACTATTAAACGTTGAGATTTCTAAATACAAAAAATATTTAATTTGATTATAACTTTTTAAAAGCAATCAGCACATGCACTTATCTTAAATTTCCTATCTTCTTATCTCGTTAAAAAAGGAGCTGCTTTTTAAAGCTATTTTATTTCCTTTTAACTCTTAATTTTTCATCCAAAATGTCATGATGTTTTGTTAAAAGTATTTCAAGTTAAATGTAGTAAAAGTTCCCCCACAATTCTCTAACCTTAATGTGAAGTAAGACTCCATATAATAGGTCTTTCTAATTTGATTAAACTCTACACGTAGAAGAAACTTTAGTGCTTCGAATTGACTTTTTTTTTTCTTTCAAGTGAAATTCATTTTAAACACAACTTGACTTTCAAATATTTATTTTCAGCTTCAATTTTACGTACTTTTTTTTTTTTCAGCTTCAATCAATATTCTCCAAACGCACTATTGTTTATTTTGATTTCCCACCTAGTGTTAGGTAACCACATTAGAGCCCGACTAATTCGGATTGCGCGTTTTTAGGCTCATTAAGGGAGTAGAGCTCCCAAAAGAATTTTCTCCATACCCAAGTTTCGAATCCAAGACCTCTAATTAAGGATGAAGCGGTCCCATCATTGCACCCCAACTCATGTTGGTATCCAAACGCCTATTTACTAAATGACAAAAAAGAATTTAATTTATAGCAGAAACATGATAAGTGGCCAATTAAAGTGTGAACTAAACTGATAATTATACTACTTATACTTTTTCAAACTAGTATAATTCATCCTTAAGATCCACAACCTAAAATTTCATTGTAATTATTATGACCAAATTAAGTGCATGCACTACATCTTTTATTGAACTGTATTCACGTGAGAAACCTTTTTTTACATAAAAAAAGTAAAAGTTTGGTTATTAGTCGCAGTCTTTAGATATTTGACAAGACATTGTACACTAATTAGCACATATACCTAGTGGCCTATACCTTATCCCTTTGTCCACTAGCCACTGCTAATACTCTCTCCGTTTCATAATGAATGAATTATTAGATTTTAACACATAAATCAAAGAAAAATATTAAAAATATAAATTTAACATAACTTTCTATTTTTACCTCTATAAAATAAAAAACTGACCTTATAATACCTTTTCAAAAGTTAATTAATTGTTAAATCATAAGGATAAATTTAAAAAAAAATTCAATGATTCACTTATTTTTTGAAACACCAATAAATACCCCAATAATTCACTTATTCCGAAACGAAGGGAGTAGCATTTATTGATCACTTTTTGATTTTTCGGAGTGATTTCAAGTAGAAATCGCGTTTACTGACCACTTTTTGATTTTTGGGTCGAAATCAACATATTGAACCGGTTGAAATCAAGGCCGGTTCAAGCTATGTACTGCAACAAATGAATATACAGTGAGATGAAACAAGTGAATAAACCTAATCCAATAAACAGATACAACAATATTTCAATAAGAATGCATGTAGTACCTGTTTGTTCCATGTGCAAAACTTCTACTATACGTGAAGTTTAATTTGAAGGTTTACTCATGAACAAGTACCGTCAAAAGTTCAAAAACATCTATTTCCGGGGTTAATTCATTTAAAAATTATATAAATACACAACTTATATTTTCAATATTACAAAAAATCTCAACTCCTTAAACATATTACAAAAATTTCAATATATACACAGAATGCTATGTATAAGTCGGCTATGTTATGTATATTAATAGGAAAAGAGAATAAAGTAATTAAAAAAGTGAAAGAGAGTGTAATTACTTTCAAAATGATTGATATTTATGTTATTTATACTTAATTCATTTGCGAATTTTAAAACTTCACAACAATTACTACTTTTTAACTATAAAGATTGGAAAATGATTATTTGCGAGTTTTATCCCTAATCTTCTATCACAATGCGACTCAATTAATGAAATAGTTTTATACTAGCATAGTTTCGTCTGATATTTTTTTTTCTCAGAATATTTTTTAAAATGCTATTTTTATCCTAATATTATATTGTCGGTCAGATTTTTTAGTGTCAAGATTCAACTTTCCGTACAAGAATTAAATAAAAGTAATGGTTCTATTGTGTTAACTGTTAAGAGTAATAGTAATAACCAAATTGCATATGGAATTGGAAATTCTATAATACAAGAGCCACATAATCTGTTGCAATATCTTATGTAATCCATTAGGTTAATGTATTGGAAAACGAATCATTCATAAGTAGTAAACTTCATATTTTTTTTTCCATACAAGTTCACTTTTCTTATCACATATGTTAAATTTACTTTTCATGTCATAAATCTGAGATTGCACCAAGCCACCAACTGATAAAAGGTCCTACGAAGCATAGAAAAGTAAACTGCCAACAGAAGAAAATTCCTAACTTTTTCATGTTGATTCAACATTTGTTAAACTTACATGTACTCGCTCCGTTCACTATTCTAAAAATAGATAAACGGCTTTTACTTGTCTACTTTGGAAAATCAAGAAATAATTTATCACTTAGTTATAATTTACCCTTGTTACTAACAATAATCATTTTCAAAAATAATGAATTCACACTTGTTAGTGTGTTAAGTTAAACATGAACAGGTAAAAATGGACGGAGACAATATTCATATATTATTATCTTGAAAGGACGATTAGTTATGATAAAGAGATGGCTATTAATTACACCCAAAAGGTAGTTGGCCAAAACTTAAATTAGCAGAAAATGACCTTTCCACAACCTTTTTAACTGATGCTTGGTAGCTCCATGTTGTCCACAGCAGTTTTTCAAGGCAAATAAGAACACATAAGCTGAACCTACACACATCAATATTACTCAGCAAATTATAATTCCACCAAACCACTGTCTGCCTGAAGAAATGGAGCAGCCACTCAATTAAGAAGTATTTCTCTTTACCAAGGATGAATCATGCGTTGAAAAAGTTGCCGTTAATGTTGAAATTAAACTAATAAAATTCTAAATTAACAGTCACAATGAATCAGCAAAATAAAGTTAAAGATGACTCATATGTCTTCTACTGTGAAAATGAGACATCACTTGAAAGAAATGTATTTTGACAATTTGTGAGTTTCTCTGTTGTCCCAGTTTCTCAATAAAACACATTACCTGTACAGCAAAGGCCGATGCAAATGTCATCGATGTCTTTGTCCTTCAATCAATTGTTGAGTGGTGTGTTACTCCAAGCAACATTAACAGCCACTCCAATTCTTGTCTTTCATTACTATCAGCTGATGCAAAAAAGGAGTGACATATCGAAACTACAAGATTCTTTCATTATAGTTTTCAGTAAAGACAAACAATCTCTCAATCCCCATCTCATCTATCAGCCAAAGATTATGCAAAATTTTCAACGTTTTTAACTTAAAAGACTCCGGTACAGTACTAGTGTGCCACACAAAAAATCATGGCTTATGGTATTAGACAATGGATGTTAATCTACAGGAAGAAGGACAATCTCCGCCCCCCCCCCGCTTCCCCCAGCCCACAAACCCGCGAGGGTAGACAAATGAGATCTAAATTCAGGATAAGTACATGCATGTACTAGGAAGTAATACACTTAAATGTGCTTCTTGAGGATCTACTGATGGCCAGTATGGAGTACACGCTCCCACATGAATCAGATACTCTATTCAGCTGTGAAGCTGCTTCACTAGGTCTCGAAGGAAACGAGTGAGAGACCTTTCTGCACGGACAATATCTCTATTTACTTTTCCTTCCTCCTCGTCTGAATTGCTCCCTTTTTCTCGTATTGATTGTACTTTCCTAACAAGAATACGTAACTCCTGCATAATGAGATAAAATATAATCAGATAAATAATAAACCCTGCCAAGACGAGCAAATTCAGTTTACATACAAAAGAAACAGAATTTTTCTTTCATATCTCAAGTAGGGGCAGTGTATTTCATATGAATAGTGTAAGGAAATTGTTGACAGCTTTAAGTTTACAGCAACGAGAGCCTCAATTAACCAAGCTAACAATTATATAGTTATAGGTTACGGTGCAGACTTGACAGCCAGCAACACTGATTTATCCATATTAGTTCGTCTTTTCTAGTTTTCTTTTACCAGTTTTTTGTCTTGGGGATGAACATATACAGGCAAGAGAATAAGAATCATAAAATTGTGTGTTGATTCAACTTGTAAACCACAAAATCCAAAATGTAAAGAAAAAACATAAATAACGCCAGATCCGTGCATGAGCAGCTGAACTAACCTGGCGATCAAAATCAAACTCAGTTAGAGAATAGATTTCTTTAGAGATGTTAACATCCTTATTGATCAAGCCATCAAACCATCTGTCGACTAAAACAGTAACGTCTTCAGAATCCTGAAAATAAGCAAAAAGGAAGGAAGAATTATACAACTCTAGGATTTCAGGTAACATGGTTTCAATTAATTACAGGACGATTTACGGAGTTATGACCTTGTAGTAATTGCATTTATAATTACTTACAGAGCCATCATAAAACATTTTGTTCTGCAGACTGATTCATGTCTGTTTTGGTCTCTAAAAAATGTCATGCAAGTGCCAATTAATGAAATTATTTCCTGACAAAACTTTAAATTTCAGTTCTGCTATGCCTACACCACATTCCAGGCTTCATAATCAGCTTCTTTATTAAACAGGGGTGAAGGACAGCTGTTCTAATATTTATTTAATTTTTTCATGGAAGTAAATTAGCGATTTTAGTTTGTTCTGCTTTGTTGTTGTTTTTTAACGCAAAAAAATAAGCCACTGAACTTTGATCCCTCGGATTGCTTCAAGAAAAGCAAACATGAGTGAGATTATGACGTGCCTCTTCGTCATCCTCAGATTCAGTCTCTTCAACTTCTTCATCAACATCTTCAGTAGCTGAAAGTTCCGAACCGGATAAGGACTGAAATTTAGTTTGGTCTCCATCTTTTGTTGCCTGAATTAAGCTATCCATCAATTCAGGCTCAACTTCTCGCAATAATCTGCCTAACATGAATTCGTATCACATCGTGAGTATATAGATCTGGACATATATATACACTGCAAGCATGATCAAAAAATTCAGTAGGAGAAACTGAATGTATGACACTGCAAGCATTTTACAAGGTTAACTTAATCCAGAAATATCTAAACAAAAAATTCCACGTTTTATGAGCCCATAGATTTTAAAATTCAAATCATCATAAGTAAACCATCTCTTCTGACTTATCAAAATGCAGATAAATAACAACATTAATAGATCTTTAGCAATTGAATAATGCATCACAATTACCATGTGCAATCAATCAATTAGTAAACCACAACTTTACTGAACTTTATGATTTTCACTTTTCAGTCATGGGAATGATATGGATGGTTTTAGGCGGAGTAGAGGTAGACCGAAGAAATATTGGAGGGAGGTGATTAGGCATGATATGGAACAGTTACAGCTTACGAAGTACATGACCCTTGATAGGAAGGTGTGGAGGACGCGGATTAGGGTAGAGGGTTAGGGGGTGGGAGTGCGTCGATAATAGTAGGGGAGCGTTCTTTTGTGTCTGGAGTTTCTTGTTCGTGGTGTTGTGGTTGTAGTATTATTGTGTGGCAATTTTGCATACCGTACTAGTTTATATGCATTTATCTTTGGTGTTTGTTATACTGTTAGTTTATTTCGCGTACCGTACTAGTTTATATCCACTTATCTTTTGTGTTTGGTATACTGTTATTGGTCCTAAGCCAAGGGTCCATCGGAAACAACCTCTCTACTTCACCTGAGGTAGTGGTATGGTTTGCATACACTCTACCCTCCACAGACCCCACTATGTGGGAATACACTGGGTATGTTGTAGCTGTAGTCATGGGAATGAACAGTTTATACAGATCAATTATACAAAGCATCGTTCTAGAGAAAAAGGGGACAAAAGACATGACAAGCTTATTCACTACGGCCTGGAGCAAGAAATGAAAAGGCAGGAAGTAGATAATGCATTCACAAAGGATATACAAATTCCAGATTGCTTCTTCTGTTATTAACATGTATATGGTACTCAAACAGCTATAAATAATTGCTGGGACTTCCTAATACGAGATAGGTCAAACGTTAAGTGATTCACCAACACTTTTTTCACTAGAATGTCCCTTCTCGAAAGTACAAATTTATTACTATTTGTTTTGTTCTTCTGCTCCAAAATAATATCAAGTTGATCGCTTTTCTTTCAATTGTGTAATGGCACTGCAGTATTACTATTCAGTTTTTACCCTCCATTTGCATGAACCTCCTAAAAGGCATGCGATAAAGAAATTAGAAGGGTTCAAAGTAGAATTTATATTGTAATAAGTTGCACGGGACAGATACCAATATCTTTCTTTTATAACGGTGGTGTCCAGGCCAGCTTAGGTGCAACATGACTAATTCCACCTCTACCTGCTACCTTCCTCCAGTACAAGTACCAAGTAGAGACACACCAAGGCTTGGACAGCTGAGAAGAAATCACTTATGTGTTGTTCATCTCCACTGGATCTAACCTGAGACCTCATGGATCTCTCCACTTTATTGACCACTAGGTCACACAATTGAGGGTTATGCAACTCCCAATAACTAAATATTGAATCTCCACAGTATGCTACTATTTCCTTTTCCATTAGTATGAACTATTAAGTATTAAGAAGCTTACATTTTCGGAGTCTCTATTTCAATTCACTAATTTTCTACTTTGCTATCCCATTTACGTTTTGGGAGCATCAACTTCAACTGACAAATTTGTTTGTCCACACCATACAGCACCAAAGAGATCTAATTTCCTTTGAGCCCTTTTTTTGAATCTGTCATGGAAGCCATTCCAATGACTAAAATACTTCCCACGGCGAAAATGAAAAGTTTGCAAAAGGAACTCAAGAAGTTATCGAACAATTATGCATTATTCTGAAGGCAGTTTCACACAAGCATTCCTACTGCTCAATTCTATCCTTTTGCATCAATCCCCTAGCAGCCTAATATTATCTCATAAAATATTCGCTTTCCTGGATTTAAAATGTATGTACTAAAGATTCTATGTGACAGAAGCTTTTTTCACCAATTTTGTTATTTTTTTGCGTAGCACAAGTATTCGTTTGCATAGCACAAAATTTAGGACTAAAAAAAGGCTCTAGATAAATAAGTTACTGAATCTATCAGAGTAACCATAGATCCCATAGTTGTTTGAGTCAGACAAAGAAAACTAAAATGTTTATCAGGTCAGACTTCAGAGATTGAACAATACAGAGAAAATTCAGATTATATATGACTGACAATAGATTGATAAAGAATGCTTCCCTTTTCTTGAGTATTATGAATTGTTTCTTACATTACAAAATCGTTAGAAGAGCGGTTTTAGGTAGCACCAGTACAATGAATCCTATCTTATGCAACAACAACATACCCAATGTAGTTCCACAAAATGGAAGAAAATCATATCTAATAAAAGTAAATAAAAAAGAAGATTGCACCTACACTAAGAAGGTAGAATATATAATTTGAGTGATAAGCACCAGCTAGTAAGGAAGAACACAACTCCAATTACTTTTATTCTCTGATTATTTGTTGTTGATGTTTTTGTAGCTGTAAGTAAATTACAAAGCAACATACGGCTTCATGTCACCATTTTCTGGCATTCCGGTCAACATGTTCATCCTTTAGGAGTCAAGAATAGACCCACTTTGATTGAGACAACTGATAAAAAGAGTCAATTTCATATTTTATGAATTTGAAATGCCATGTTTCTTAAGCGTCCTTTGAAATGAATCGGAAGTAATGGATAAAAGAGTAACGTGATTTGAACCAAAGAAAAGCGTTTAAGACTATGAATTTCAAATACATAGCATGAAATCACTCAAATTCAAACGGCAATGCATACTGAGATTACCACACTTCTTTCCTTAATCTTTATAATTCAAACATTCCCCTTCTCTCTTCCCCGATGCTATTGATTATCTGCTATCTTATAAAACAGTTCACCTCCATGCTAATTCAGTAATTTGCAAGTCCCTTTTCTATTTATCAAGTGATCAATACTGACGATATTTAACCTACATTGGGTATAAGTATACAACTGAGATATCTATAAACCAATAAAAGGTACAACAAACGTTACAACTTTTGCTATCTGAATTCAGAATGATGCACTTAAACATTTGGTCAAAAGATAATCTTGATGGACAAAGTAAGCATCTTGAAGCATACCTATGTAACTGAATTGCCTACGCTTTCCTTCTCGTACATCAGGACCTAGTCTCTGCAGCAAATGAACGAACCTGTTATGCCCATCACTAACCACGAAAAAGACAGCAACAAATCCTCAAAACTACTAGAACATAAAACTTCAACAATACAAAAACAATTACCTTGGCCAGCATAACTGCATCATATACCTCTTGCTCCGGTGAAGCCACTCTACACGTTAAACCAGAATATAAGAATATTGAAACATTAAATTACTTCATCCGTTCCTTTTACTCGTCAATTTGACTAATATTCAAAGCTAAATAGAATTAGATAAATTCATAGTTCATATTTTACATTTTAAATTTAGATGTAAAAACTATATATAAATTTTTTTATAATTCGCTGAATTGATATTAATATGATTAAAAAGTACATATTAAAATAGTACTTATTTGACAAGGATTCATACGTTTTCTCTCGAAAAACGAAACTCGACAATAAAAGTGAATAGAGTGAGTATATCCTTCGTCAATTACTTGTGTCTATTCATTTTAACTTGTCACATTTCTCGAGAGTGAAGCTGCATGAACTTTTATCAAAATATGTATTTTTGCATTATAATACTACAAGAAGGATTGCAACTTATAACATTTCATATAGTTTCCGAGCATCTAAATTTAAAAATTTTAAATATTAAATTAATTTACTTCAGTTCAGTCAAAAGCAAAATGTGACAAAGGAAAAGTGGGCGGAGTGGAAGTATACTTAGGATTTTCTCTAATTACCTTAAAATGCGCCTAATTTGAGGTGGAGAGAACTTAGCTAAATCCATAGCCCACCGGACAGCGCGTCGAGCTTCACGCTTCTTCTCATTACGACTCTTCCTAATTTTGCCATCGGAATCGCTTTCGCTCTCCGATGGATCCAACGGCAATTGACTTTCACGTGACTTAAGTGCGGCGCCGGAGCGAAAATGAGCTTGCTGGAGAGCGGAAGGTGATGACGTGGACGGTGGCGGTTGACGGAGATTGTTGGTGGAGAAGAGTGGAGATTGCTGTTGAATTAGGTGGACGAAAGAGGCGCGAAGGTATAAATAGTGGTGCCATTTTGGGAGATTTAGCAGAGGTTTAACTAGATGAGCCATTTTTTGTGTGATTGTGTTTTAGCTTTTTTTTTTTTTAGTTGTTGTTGTTGGAGGGGGTGGAAAAGAATTTTATTATGAGTTGGGCCTTGATATAAAGGTGTGTGAGGATTGGGCTATTTTGCGGATATTGGGCCCAATTAGTAGTCTACCTCCTTGGAGGATTTATCCTAAAAATAGGCCCAAGTTGTAGGCTAACTATCTCGATGTTGAACTTTTGGTCCCGCTTACCATATTGTAGAACTTAAAGGTAAAAAGTCAAAAAGTTTATCTGAGAGCAAGTTTTACTTATGAAAGAAGTAAGATCAAAAATTCAAAATTATCCACTTAGACTGAGATAATATACCATCCCACTTCGAAGATTGACGCGACAGGAAACACACTGTTGTCACTAACCTTTGGGCGTACCTCCAATGCTGTATGCTTAGGTTATTCTGTCGCTAAGTATAACAAAATGAAAATGAAGAGGAATTTCTATCATTTTAAATTTTTATTTTATTCTTGTAGATCGCTGAGTTTCATTGGATGTGCCTCAATAAAAGGCCCACACTTATTGGTCCTTGGAAAGCATGGCATTCCATGGGGGAGGGGAGGGGATTGCATAAATTGGTGAGTCCTGTTTAAGGAATAATCAATATTTAATTAAAAAAATAAAATTAAGCCACTATATAATTCACTTCATACATGTAGTTTTGAAGTTCAAAAAATGCATGTCTATAGTTTCAAGTTCAGTCATCTGGACTTAACTCAGTCAAACCTTAAGATCTTTGAACAAATTTCAAATTCTTATAGGAGATTTGAAGTTACATTAGGCAGAGCCAATTTCATATGTGAAATTCTTCTAAAGAGGAAGCAGCAGCAGCAACAATAACAACAAATTCAGCCTATAAATTCCGATTGATTAAACTTTAAATAAAGGTGCCACAAGCAACTATTTGGTGTAATGTCTACCATTCTATAGAACACACACTCGGGCTTTAGTGAAGAAGCCCATGTCTGGGCTGTGTAATTTTCAGAAATAGACTCAAATTGGGGTGACTTTCAAATTTTAATCCCAAATAAAAATATTTTCTTAAAATAATCTTTATCTCTTAACTAATATTTTTTTGGACGAAATTATCCCTAACTAATGAAATAAATTACATAAATGATCTTTATAATGGATAACAACTCTATATTTCTTTCTTTCAACTTTTATTTTTTTTTCTCTTTTCAATTTTACTTTAATTTTATTTTTTATTTTCTCTTTTTACTTTTAATTTTTCCCAACCCTTACTTTTTGTCATTTTTCCTCTCAACTTTTTTTTTATTTTACTTTGATTTTTTTTTTCCTTTTTTTTTTTTTTTTAAAAAAAAAAATCTCAAACCTTACTTTTTTTCTTTACACCTCAACGTCTACTTTTATAAAAAAAATAAATTTTATTTTTCTTTGATTTTCATTTTTTATTTTCTTTTTTTAAATTTTTCTCGACCTTTATTTTTATTTAATCTTTTTTAATTTTTATCAACCTTTATTTTTTTCTTATTCTCTCTCAACTTCTACATTTTCTTTGATTTTTATTTTTTTAATAGTTTTTTTTTTTTGTAATTTTTATTATTTTTGTCCTTTTCTTCGATTTCTTCCATTCAAGTTGCATCTCATGAGCAAGAGTTGACACTATTACATTATAAAGACAAGACTTATGACTTTCAAACAACAAGCTACGTTTCATGGACAAGAGTTAACACTACCACATTATAAAGATAAGACTTATGACTTTCAAACAATTAGTTATATTTCAAGGACAAGAGTTGACACTACCACACTGTATTTTGATTTATGATATACTTTATAACTCTTACCTTAGAGGCAAGACTTAGCTCAAGGACTTTCAAACAACAAATTATGCCCCACGGGCAAGAGTTGACTCTGTTACGTTATGTTTTTTCATTTATGAGATGTCCTTAATTAGAGGCAAGACTTAGCTCGAGGATTTTCAAACTACAAATTATGTCTCACAGGCAAGAGTTGACTCTACCACGTTATATTATTATTTATGAGATATTCTACAACTATTGTCTTAGAGGCAAGACTTAGCTCGAGGACTTTCAAACTACATAATTATGCCCCACGGGCAAGATTTGACTCTACCACGTTATGTTTTCATTTATGAAATGTTCTACAACTGTTGTCTTAAAGGCAAAACTTAATTAGCCCAAGGACATGCAAACTACAAATTATGCCCCACGGACAAGAGTTGACTTTACCATGTTATGTTATTATTTATGAGATATTCTACAACTATTGTCTTATAGGCAAGACTTAGCTAAAGAACTTTCAAACTATAAATTATGCTCACAGGCAAGAGTTAACTCTACCACGTTATGTTTTCATTTATGAGATGTTCTACAACTATTGCCTTAGAGGCAAGACATAGCTCAAGGACTTTCAATAATAAATTATGCCCCACGGTCAAGAGTTGACACTACCACGTTATGTCTTTATTTATGAGATGTTCTACAACTCTCGCCTTAGAGACACGACTTATCTCAAGAATTTTCAAAGAACTTCCTAACAACAATTCATGCCCCTAAATTTGCCTTGATGTAAAAAAAGGAAGACCACTTTGCGGATTATTCAATTTTTTATTTATTAGCAAAATATATTAGAAGTTGAGAAAAAAGAAAAAAAGATCAAACAAAATAGAGAAATGAAAAAAAAAAAAGATTGAGAAAAAAAAGCAAGAAAAAAATAAAGATTAAGAAAAAAGCGAAGAATTTTAAAAATTGAGAAAAATAAAAATGATATAAAAAAATAAAAATAGAGTTTGAGAAAAATGAGGGAAAAAAAGAGAACTGAAAAGGGAAAAAACGATCAAATAAAATAGAGAAATAAAAAAACGAGATTGAGAAAAAAAAAGGCAAGAAAAAAATAAAGATTAAGAAAAAAAATGAAAATTAAAAAAATCGAGAAAAATAAAAAATGAAAGGAAAAAATAAAAATAAAGTTTGAGAAAAATGAGGGGGAAAAGGAGAATTGATAAAAACAAAAAATTAAGGTTTAGACAAATGAATAAAAAAAAAATAAAAAAATGACGAAATAGATAATGTTTGATAAAAATGAATAAAGAGAAAAATAAAGGTTGAGACAAATGAATTAAAATATGAAAATAAAATTAAAGAAAAAAATTTAAAAGTGAAATTAATAAAAAATAAAATAATAAAATTAAAGGAAAAAATAAAAAGTGAAAATAATAAAAAATAAAATTTGAGAGACAAATGAGTATGAAAAGTTTAAAAATATATTTGAGGTGTAGAGGAGCAAAATGATACTTGTACTATACTTAAAAAGTAAGAAAGATTATTCTTTAAAGGCATTTCTTATTGGGGTCAAATATGTAAAGCTATCCATATTTGGGTCTATGACATATAGTTTCCTGATTTGAATCTTACTGGCCCTTATGAACTTGACACTCTCCTTAAGAAAATGTTTATTAGGAGTTTATTTTCAAATTAACCTTATTAGTTATGTTTTGAAAATATAAATTTGAATATATATACATTTTGTTTAGGCATTTAATGCTTAGAGTAGTACTGAAAGAATATAATAAAATCCTCTTAATTTCATAAAAAAGACAACTAAATTGAAACAAATATTTTTAGAAAGAAGATCACGAAACGGAAGGAGTATGTTTTGTTTGGACACTTTTCTTAACCCTTGCTAATTACATTCCAAAAAGTCCACATCTTTTTACTATTGAAATAGATAATAGTAGTCCATCGGGATTGGCTCACTGGTTTTGAGGGTGATAGCCCACCACAGCTACCTGGGATCGATTCTTCCCCCAATGTCTTTAAGCCATGAGTCTGTCGCACGGGGTTTATCTAGTGTGGTTTACATCTCCTGTATAGTTTGCAAGCTATTGCACAATGAGGGATTTACTCAGTACGCACCACTGATAACGGCTGTGGCTTTTCCTGGAATTCCCCCTCCCCCCAAAAAAAAGAAATAGATAATAGTTACCTACAAATCAACTACAAGTCTACAACAATAACAATCACAGTCCCAATCAACCAACAAAATTTGTGGTATGAAATCATTTTTATTAAAAATATTTTATCCCCCCACCCCACCAAAAAAAAAAAAAAGAAACTCAGTAGCAATTGGTTCATCTAATCTATGCTGCTACACAATTCTTCTTCTTTAGTACAATAATAACTTATGTTACTATTAACAATGATGAAAATCATAAATCAGAAGCAATTGAAAATAGTTCCACATGAAATGAAAAAAAAATAAAAATTGTGCCGCTTTGGCGTAGTTAAAACGATAATGAGGATGTTTGAGTAAGCTTTTCAGATTAACTTTTAAATATATTTTACTTAACTACGCACATCAACAAGTGTTTATCAGTTAAGTTTTTATAAGTCAAGATCAATCATAAGTTAGAGTTGATCATCCTAACATATTAGTTTAGAGATTTTTAAATTAAGCGAACCTTTTATTATTTTATCCTTAATATCTTTTAACACTCATAACAAAACATATTTCTTAATTATCTCTCCATGCTATAATACATATTGGTCATTTATCTTTTTTAAGTAACAATGGACATTTTAATTTATACATAACTGTTTGTTTATAAAATTAACTTTTATCACTGACTAGAAAATGCTACTAGAAATATTTTGGACTTAGTTATTATAGTCTCTGGTCTGAAATTATCCTTTTTAAGTATGTAATTCAAATTAGGAGAGCTACCAAATCACGGCATTTGAAGAAATGCGTCGAATTTTAATAGCAACACCTCTCCATTATCCTTTTTTTTTTTTCTCACTTTCCTGTTAAAATATTGGTCTTCTTTTGTCCCTCCATGTGAATTTTTTCTCCTTTGATAATTGTTGACAGCTAGGATTGGAAAACAAGCTATATGGTGAAAGTAGTTAGAGAATGATGAGCCGGCAGTCACACTAGTGTAGGGACGGTTACTAGATGCCTATGTATATATACAGAGTTGATGCTAGCAGCTAGGTAACACTGTAATATAACAGTGCTCAATCAAAAAAAACTTTCCCTTTTAATTCTCTCTGCTTCTTCCTTCTTACTCCTACTGATATTTCTTAAATCTTCTGTATGAAGTTATCATGGTATCAAAGCCTCCGATCATAGCCATTTCAGAGTAGGTGAGCTAACATCTGGTGCCAGATTTCACCCACAAATTTTCGGTGAATCGCGTATCGCATCCAATAGTTAGGGTTTCTACCCACTCGAGTGCAATTTCATGGCAACTGCACCTGCATCAAGCTCTCCACCTAATGACACTGAGAATTGTGTTCGCAGTTCCTCCACAATTCCAGTTATAGACCACAATCATCCACTATTTCTGCAACCTACAGATACATCGGGTAGTTCCTTGATAACACTTCAGTTTACTGGTTCTGAAAATTATGCCTTGTGGAGTAAATCCTTTAGAATTGGATTGGTAGGTCGAAGTAAGCTAGGTTTTGTTGACGGGCGATTTCCTAAAAGTAAATTTGAACCAGAATTGTATGATCAGTGGGAAAAATGCAATACTGTGGTATTGTCTTGGATTATGGATGCTGTGCGACCTGGTTTACTTAGTTCTGTAGTGTATGCCTTTGATGCTCGTAAGGTATGGCTTGATTTGCGAGAGAGGTTTGATACAATGGATGCTTCACGTGTGTTTCACACTCTTACTCAAGGAACTCTCTCTATATCCGACTATTTATCACAATTGAGGGATCTATGGGATGAATATGATGCTATTATGCCCTGTCCCAGTTGTCCTTGTCCTGAGTTAAAGAAGTTTAGTAAACATTGTGATTATCAACGACTCTTCAGTTTTTAATGGGCTAAAATGAGTCATATTCTCAACCTAGAAGTCAACTGCTGATGGTGATACCTCTTCCTACCTTGAACAAAGCGTATGCTATGTTAATTGATCAGGAGAGTTAAAGGAACTTGGTTAGCTTTCCCTCTTCCAGTTCACCTAGTATAGAGGGCACTATTTTATACAGTCGGAAGAACACCAACTTTATTGATGGAGCTGGCACCTCCAAGGGTGCTTATCCTAGTCCCTACTCAGGTGGTGTAAGTGGTGTAGGGAGAGAATATGGTTCAACTGGAAGCTCTGGTAATGGTGCAAGTCACTCTGGATATAAGGTGAAGAAGAACTTTCTTCAGTGTGAACATTGTGGATATAAAGGTCACTCCAAAGACCAATGTAAGATTGTTGGATATCCTCCTTACTTCAAGTTCAAGAAAAAATTCATGACCACAGGGATGCATGCTAATCAAGTTAAACTACCACAAAATACTAGTGGTGTTACTCAGCCTCAACCTCCAGGTACTTTCTTTACCCATGATCAGTATCAACAGATATTGCAGCTGCTGTCCAAGACTGGAAATGCAAATAGAGCAGAATCACATGTTCAGGTTGCAACTGCAGATACAGGTAGTCTATTTCAGACTTTCTGCAGTAATACTAAGGGAGGTGAATAGGTAGTTGATACAGGAGCTACTCACCACATTACATCTAGTTTTGATGTGTTGGATAGTAGCAAACACATACCTAATAATGACAGAAGTAAGGTCCACCTACCAAATGGAAAAACTATTGATATCTCTCGTATTGGTGGTGTTTGTGTTCTATAGTGTCAATCCATCTCCAATGTTCTCTATTTACCTGACTTTAAGCTCAATCTATTGTCAGTTTCCAAGCTCACTAGAGAACTGCAACGCATGGTAGGATTCTGTCCTGATTTCTGTATTTTTCAGGATATCTCCACTGGTTAGGTGGAGGGGATTGGTAGAGAAGAACATGGCCTTTACATACTAAGAGAAGGACCAAATCAAGCTCCAAAGAAGCTGGTCAATAGCAGTGAATCTCAAAATAAGTATGTCTGTTCTGTTACTACCTCTGAGTCTGTGGATGTTTGGCACAAAAGATTAGGCCATGCACCGGTAGATATAATAAAGAGACATGACTTTCTTAGGTCATTGAAAAGTCAAGAAATCTCTCATTGTACAGTTTGTCCACTAGCTAAACACACAAAACTTCCTTTTTCTGTAAGCTCTCATGTCTCTAAATCTGTGTTTGAGTTGCTGCATTGTGACATTTGGGGTACTTATAGAGTTCCAACTCATAATAAAAAAAGGTATTTTGTTACTATAGTGGATGATTATAGTAGATATACATGGATTTTCTTAATTGCTACTAAGGCTGACACTATTGTGGTCCTCAAGCATTTTCTTACACAAGTGCAAAATGTATACTCTACCACAGTTAAGACCTTGAGAACAGACAATGGGGCTGAATTTTTCAGCCATGCATTTCAAGCTCTATTAAGTGATCTTGGTATTGCTCATCAAAGTACCTGTGTGTACACCCCTCAGCAGAATGGTATTGTTGAAAGAAAACATAGAACTATCTTGAATATGGCCAGATCTCTCAGGTTTTAAGCCTCTATACCACTCAGGTTTTGGGGTGAGTGTGTCACCACTGCAGTCTATCTCTTAAATAGACTCTCATCTAAAGTGATTGGTTTTAAATCACCATTTGAAATACTACATCAACACTCTCCTTCTCTAACTCATCTTAGAGTTTTTGGTTGTTTGTGTTATGCTGCAAATCCCACCATCCTGGATAAGTTCTCTGCAAGAGCATTTCCTGCAGTCTTTATGGGGTACTTATCTTCACAAAAAGGGTACTTACTACATGACATTCATACTCACTCCTTCTTTGTTAGCAGACATGTTACCTTTTAAGAGGATTTTTTTTCCTTTTAAGCATCTCAAAGCTGGATCTAATCATATATTTCTTGGGCTTGAAGTCATACTTCCTAGTGACACCCCTACTACTATGAATCCTACTTCTGATATCACTGTTACTGTTGATGTCAACACCTCTTTAACCCATACCACGGCTGTAGACAATCCTACACATTCTGAAGCTACATCATCTTTGGCTTCCCTACCTTACGTTGCTCCATCCAGGAGGTCCAACAGACATAGTAAGCCTCCCTTGTGGCTGTAGGATTTTGTTACCAATCCAAAGGGTACCAGCTGCTCTCACCCTTTGTCTAATCAACTCTCTTACTCTCACTTGTCCCCCTCGTATAAATAGATCTTGCAAGCTTATTCATCTCAGTGTGAAACTGTGTCTTTCAAAGAAGCTGTTGCTGATCCAGCATGGTTCAAGGCTATGCAGCTAGAAGTTACTACACTAGAACATAATAAGACATGGTCCATTGTTAATCTTTCACCCGGCAAAAAGGCCATTGGCTGCAGATGGATCTACAAAATTAAGTATCTCTCCACTGGTGAGGTGGAAAGATATAAAGCCAGGCTTGTGGCTAAAAGCTTCGGCCAAAAGGAAGGCTTGGATTATAGTGAAACCTTCAGTCCTATTGCTAAAATAGTGACAGAAAGATCAATTGTTGCTCTTACTGCTTCCAAAGGTTGGTTCATTTATCAGATGGATGTTCATAATGTCTTCTTCAATGGTGATCTAGTAGAGAAAGTGTACATGGAAATTCCTTATGGGTTTGCCAAATAGGGAGAGATTCATAAGGTCTGCAAACTCCACAAGTCCTTATATGGTCTCAAGCAAGCACCAAGGCAATGGAACATGAAGCTTACTGAAGTACTAGTACATATGGGATTCAAGCAGAGTCACTATGACTACTCATTATTCACAAAACTAGTTAATGGTGACACTGTGATGGTTTTAGTCTATGTAGATGATCTATTGGTAACTGGAAATAACTACAAACTTCTATGTGATACAAGGCAAGAGATTCAAAAGAAGTTCAAGATGAAAGATCTAGGTGAACTAAAATTCTTTCTAGGAATTGAGTTCTCTAGATCCGTCAAAGGCATAGTAATGCCACAAAGGAAGTATGCATTGGAACTAGTGGCTGCGACGGGCCTAGGGGGAGCTAAGCCTGTTGGCACACCACTTGAAGTAAATCAGAAGCTTACATCAGTGAAGTATGATGAACACATCAATAATGCAAGTGTTGAAAGGGATAACTTGCTTGCAGATCCTACAACATATCAGAGGTTAGTAGGAAGGCTTCTTTATCTTACAATGACAAGACCTGATCTTGCATTCTCTATACAAGTGTTGAGCCAGTTTATGCTTTGTCCTAAGCAATCACACATGGAAGCAGCTTTAAAAGTTTTCAGGTACATCAAAGAAGCACCTGGTATGGGACTACTAATGCCTGCAGGAGAGACAACACAACTCACAGCTTATTGTGACTCGAATTGGGGTGCCTGCTTGGAAACTAGAAGATCAGTTATAGGTTACTTAGTCAAATTTGGAGGAGGTCTTAGTCAAATTTGGAGGAGGTCTCATCTCATGGAGGTCAAAGAAACAAGAGACAGTGTCAAGGAGATCAGCAGAAGCAGAGTTCAGAAGCATGGCTACATGTGCAGCAGAAATAACTTGGCTGATCGGTCTCTACAAGGAACTAGGTGTATGTGTAACTACTCCAGTGAACATGATATGTGACAGCAAGGCAGCCATCCAAATTGCAGCAAAATCCTATCTTCCATTAAAGAACAAAACATATAGACATTAATTGTCACTTTGTTAGGGAAAGAATCTGTTAAAGAATGTTGAAAACCGAACACATTAACACCAAAGACCAGCTTGCTGATATACTAACTAAGAGTTTTGGAAAAGTTCAACATAGTCAGCTTCTCAATAGACTTGGAATGAAGAACATCTTTCAACCATAAACTTGAAGGGGAGTGTTGACAGCTAGGATTGGAAAACAAGTTATATGGTGAAAGTAGTTAGAGAATGATAAGCTGGCAGTCACACTAGTGTAGGGACAGTTACTAGATGCCTATGTATATATACAGAGTTGATGCTAGCAGCTAGGTAACACTGCAATGTAACAGTGCTCAATCAAAAAAAAAACTTTCCCTTTTAATTCTCTGCTTCTTCCTTCTCACTCCTACTGATATTTCTTAAATCTTTTGTATGAAATTATCAATAATGACATTCAAACTCATCAGGGCTTTCTTATAAACAGTAGTAATAGTAACAACATATTTGATGTAATTTCACAAGGTGAGGCATGATGGGATAAAGTGTATGCAGATCTTACTTCTACTTCTATCATGATTAGAATTATTTTTCTTAGCGGAAAAAGATTTTCTTTTTGAAAAAAAAATCGCTTTTTTTCTATTACCTTTCTTCTTCGCAGAGGAGGATTTTGTACATCTATGAATAGAAGATATTTCACAACACAATAACATCCACAATATAGTTTTTAAAAAGTTTTGTATATAGTTTTTAAAGAGTTTTGTTTTAAAAAGTTTTGTATATAGTTTTTAAAAGAGTTTTGTTTTAAAAAGTTTTGTATATAGTTTTTAAAGAGTTTTGTTTAGGGAGAAATTTTTGTTTTATGTTTTTTATATTAATTTTCATAATATGTAGGTCACTTGATCAAATAATATCAATAATATATTTTTAGTGTATTTTTATTTCTCATTTGATTTATCGTCGACATAATTTGAAAACTAAATAATACATTCTCTCGATTTCGAACCCAACACTCACTTCCCAATAAAAGAAGCCATTTCAAAAATGTTTTTTTCTTTTAGAAATTTATGATCTAAAAGAAATTATAAAAAGAAGGGCATCATATTGATTTGGATAGAGAGTGTATATGGGTGCATAAAGAGAATTAGAAAAAATATTTTCACCATGACTTGGGCACAGTTTTGTTGGTCATATATATATATATAAGAAAATGATCATCTGTACATAATTATCACGTATCCAAGCTGATTCCTTATTTAGTTAAAACTACATAATAAAAGCATGAGAACAATGTGTCAGAGAATAAATTAATCTTGATGGCCACGAAAAATCTGCCAAAGTTGAATATATTAAACCGAATACTTTGCGAATATTCAAAAATTAATGTTTGAATCGAGGTTGAATATCAAACATAAGCTTATCTAATTTTATTTATTTTAGAATTAATTCTGAACAAATCATGAATTTTTTAAAATATCATCAAAAAGTTACATGATTTTGTCAAATAAAAGACTAAGAGAAAAAAGAATCAAAATTTTGACTGACATAACATTTAGGATTAATCGATTTAGAAACAACATAGGCTCCAAAAGTCTATATAATAGTATGTCGTGTTTATCAAAATAATAATAATAATAATAATAATAATAATAATAATAATTTGTCGAAGAGAAAACCATCGAATAAAAGATCGAATTAAGATAGATATACAACGTGTCATTTTGTAATTGTAGATAAGAATGACAGATTTCACTTGCAAGTTGCCAGTCTGCTTGCTTTGATCTCATAATGATGAAATGTTGGATTATGATTTCATAATTGAAATTAAAGTGATCACCTAGTGCTCTTTACTGGTGTTTTAAGTTTGCACAAAAGCTATGAATTCTACTGAACAGTGAATAGAAATTATTTATTTCCTTTTTGAAAATTTAAAATGGATGAGTGATAAGTGTGATGTTTTTAAAAAATAGTTTAAATACGAATATTAAGTAGATAGGTGGTGAGTGATCACTTGTTTACTACTTAGGGTGGTTTGGTTTGAAAACAAGTTATATCGAGATTAGTTATGTTAGGATAAGTTATACTGAGAATAGTTATGCTGGGATTATTTTTTATTGAATGTTTGGTTTGTTGTATTCAAAGTAACATACATGGTATAATTTCTAGGAATAAATTGATTGATTATCAAAATACCCTCCATCTTATTTAACTTATATATATATATATATAAATTTTTTTATTATTTTTTAGAGAAATTAAAATATATAAATAAACATAATTTATATATTTTACAACCATTTTGAATGGTAAAATGTTCAAAATTTATTTATTTATGAATATATTATATGTTAATTAAACATAATTTATGTGTGTGTGAGAATATATTGCGTTATATATTATGTTATAAATACGTAATTACGTTATATATTACGTAATATATTATATTCATAATTAATGAATATATTATACGTTAATTAAACATAATTTATGAATATCTAATTTATATATATTTATGAATATATTATTCGTTATTCATAATATATATTTATGTTCATAATATATTATATTGTTCATAATATATATTATACGTTCAAAACATAATTATTATACAATTTACCAGTTTACGTTTATTATTATTATTATTATATATATATATAATTTATTTATGAATATATTATACGTTAATTAAACATAGTTTAATATTTATAAATATATAATATATATATGTGTGTGTGTCTCTGTGTGTGAGAGAGAGAGAAATGAAAATGAGGGTATTTTTGTCCTTGTATAATTTTATACCAAAGAAAAATAGTCTTGGGATTGTTATCCCACCATTTGGGTGGATAACTTATCCTGGGACTAATTATTAGTTCCGAGATAAGTTATTCCAAATATTTACAACCAAACGAGTGAGTTACATTTTTATCCTGAAATTATTATTTTATCTCGGAATTATTGGCTCTAGTCCCACAAACCAAACGGCCCCTTAATGTAAATTGAATTACATGTAATTATTTTTGAATGATCAAATTATAAAATGTTTGTAATGAAGTACAACAACATATCAACTGTAATTCCAGAGGTCTAGAGAGAGTAAAGTATACACAATCTATATTACTACTTAAAATAAAGTAGAGAGATTGTTTTCGATATACAATCGGCTCAGGATAAATAACACTATAACAAGTAGGAAACATAAAAACAAACACAATAAAGTAGCTCGCTATTAGATAATAAAAGAAACAAGACACCTACATAGCAATATTATAGACTATCTATCTGAAATCACCATTTTTAACAAAATGTCACGAATAAAAAATTAAAAGACACATGCATAACACTATAAGGGGTCGTTTGGTATGAGGTATAAGGAATAAATAGTCCTGTGATAAAATGGAGAATTATTTTATCTTATGTTTGGTGTGAGGTATTACCCAATATTAGGATTATTTATTCCACTGTTTACACTTTATTGATAGGATAAATTATCTCATATACATGAATAAAATAACTATTCTCAAAAGTAATTATCTCAAAATAACCTTTTTCCAACCAAACGACCCCTAACTACAGTTTGATCGATGTTCGTCATGAAGTCAATGCTCTACCAGGAATGGAAGATTGATAGTTAGTCCACTTTAAGAAATTGTTTATGTTAACTCTACTATTATACTATGAATGGAAGATTATTATACCAATTAGTTATGACACGTAATTCTTATCCTATAAAATTGGACCCATAGATATTGTGGCCCCAATTGGCACTATTTTCACCTCACAAGTCACTAGTTGCACATGTGAGATGACATGGCAAACGATCCAAATCTATGAACACTGTGTATTTTTCAGCCATCAATCATGTTTGGATGAATTATTTTTCAACCTTTTATTAAATTGAGTCATACTAAAAGGATACAGGACCATTAGACCAAATGGAAAAAAAAATAAAAAAATTACTCGTTGCTTTCCAATTTTTTTTTTTCTCATCTGGTGTTTGATATCCGCATTGAAGTTTCAACTAATTTGAATCACGCGTTACAGTAAATCACGCGTTGCAGGGGCCATTAAGGTGACAACGCTCCCAACAGAGTTTTCTCCATACCCAGAGTCAAACTCTCGACCTCTAATTAAGGGTGGAACAGCCTCATCCACTACACCACAACCATATTGGTAATACTTTTCAAATTATGTAATAGTATTTGATTAAACATTATTTTTTAAAAAGATCATCAAAAACAAGTCAAAAATTTATGTGGTTATAAACCTCATTTCTTTAAATTGTTGATTTTTATTCCAAAGCTTGATAAAATTTGTTATAATATGCATGAATTTTGCGGGAGTCTTATGATTCCTAGACTATTTATTAGTATATTATGACCCCCTAAATTATTTATTAGCATATTTACTAATATTTATTTATACTAAATTAATTAATTTATTAATAAATTTTATCTATTTATTAATTTATAAACATCACTAAAATACATTAATAAATAAATAATTTAGAAGGGTCGCAGAATCTCTGCAAAATTCAGGCTTCTTACAACAAGTATTTTAAATTGATGTTTAATATTTGATCTTAATAAATAAATAATTGATACCAAGCATAAAATATAGAAAAGTAACTATCTTTTTTACGATATTAAAAATGACAAATATGAATAAATAAAAATGAACACATGAGTATATTGCAAATTCTAATAATACAAACGTTAATGGAGAATGTTGATGCACTTTCAGACCTCAAAAACTTCGTCTGATTATTTATCTTAAACCCAAACAACATAAACAAAAGTGAATAAAAGTAGTATATTCACAAATCCACATTTACATGTAGTGTACAAATTCTCAACTAGTAGACCTATCAAATAATCTAAAACTTTTAATCAGTCTAATTATGATACTTTCAGCTTCTTTCATCCTTAATCAATCTGAGATAATTTTATGCACGGATTTGAACTAATCGAGCTACCAACACTGATCGGTTTCCCATCTCCGGCGAACAGGATAATGACTCCGACCTCCGGCCGACGAGACAACAGGTCTTGCAATTCTACTTCCAAACAACTTCCGATCATAATTAGCACGTTTTTCCGGGTCGGAAAGAGTAGCATAAGCTGATTGAACCCTAATAAACTCCTCCGCCGACGAATTCTGCTGCAATTTAACTACATCCGGATGCAAAACTCTAGCTAATTTCCGGTAAGCAGATTTAATTTCATGAAAATTAGCTCCTGTTTGTATCCCCAAAACTTCGTACAACGACGTCGGAGTTCCAATTGTAGAGGTAGTACTAGTACTACTAGTAGTAGCTCTGTCTGCGGTGGTGTACGCGGCGGAGACTGAGAATGGACGGCTGTGGAAGGTGACGGAGCACGGCGGTGGAGAGGCGGAGGAGAGTTTGGAGCTGGTGATTGAAGTGGAGAGAAGAAAAGAAGAAGAAGAAGAAGAAGCCATGGACTTGAAGTGTTTGTTCTAGAATAATTTGGGTAGTTAATTGGAGAAAAAGGATAGCGTGTGAATGTTTATGGATAGATGGAAAGTGGTGGAATGTATTCCTATTTATTGGAGAAGTTTTGGAATGTGACGACAAAAGAAGGAGAGAAGAAAACGAGAAGTGTGCAACGAACAGGGTTATGATGGTGATCTGGTTCGTGTATAAGGTGAGATTTTTCAAATTTAATTGTAAAGTATTACGATCTCCGTCTCAAAATATCCGTTTCAAATTTTTTAATTTAATTTTTTATTTTTTTCATTAATCAATAAGAGACATTTTTTTTTTATGTTTTACTTTCTGCATTAATTATTTTTTCTTTAAACTAAAATGTAAACATCATTTAATAGGGGTACTATAATAAATTAAGCATATTATTAATTATTTTTCTTAATCAATGTTGTCATATCAATTTGGGACGGATAATTTAAGACGGGGGGAGTATTTTATTTTATTCAATTTAAGATGATTTGAATATGTGACGAGGAAAAACACTGATGTTTCAGTTTGTAAGTGTGAGATGTTAGCTTTGCATGATTTCAGGTGGGATAGAGCCGTAGAGGAAGATCGAAGAAATACTGAAGGAAGGTGATTAGACTGATATGAATCAATTACAACTTACTGAGGACATGACCTTATATAGAAAGTTGTGGAAAAAGTGAATTAGGTTAGAGGGCTAGTAAGGGTGGATGGGGCGTAGGTAGTAGATAGGAATCCTTTGGTATACCCTTGCTAGTAGTCGTAGGAGGATTGGGGTGAGGATGTGCTCCCGATTTGATAGTGTGGAGTACTACTTTATGGGTGTTATTTTCTATTATTCCATCTTATTTTATGTTTTATTTTGACTTTGTTTACTGTTTTTGGTTTCAAGCCGGGATATATCGAAAATAGTCTCTTTACTTTTTTGAAGATAGTGGTATAATCTGCGTATATTTTATTCTTTTCCAATCACACTATGTGGAAATACATTGAGTATGTTGTTATTGTTGCTGACTTGATTATAATTAGAAATATTTACTAAACAAGCTGAATGTTCAAGTATTCTAAATTTCAATATTTCATCTTACTTATTGTATGGTATAACGTTGGAAAATGTAGTAAGTACTTTCATTTTATTTTTTTTAGTATGTTCAAATATTTTTTTTTTTAGCTGGGATGTATCGAAAACAACCTCTTTACTTCTTTGAAGTAATGATATAAACTGCGTACATTTTATCCTCCCCAGATCTCACTACTTGAGAATATATTGAGTTTATTGTTATTGTTGTGTTTAAAAAACATTATTGTTTATGCGAATAAAATTTTATATTTAAAGAGTACTAAAATTTCTTAATGCTGTCAATTTTTTTTATTTTTTATTTTTAGAAAAACTATGTTAGTTTAATTCAAAATAGACAATATCAAACTATGTTAGATTGAACTAAACTAAAACATCGAATTCAGACAAACAAATTAAACATTGAATTCAGGCAAATAGTTTAAGAGGAAGGGGAGGAGTATTAAATTGGGCAGTAAAAAGATCCATCCTGTTCATAATAGTGGTAGCGACATGGTCTGTACTACGTGTGAGCTGGGTTTTAGCTTTTGCATTGTATATGGTCTTATCCATTGCTGACTCAGCCTATCTTGAGAATCTTGAATCTTCATTCTATACCTTGTAAAAGATCATAGGACAGCTACAAATTGCTAAGACTATTTTGTCCTCAGCTTATTATTCATCACTCATAAAAGAGTAGTTTGATATTCTAAAATGTTCGCTATGCGTGAAATTGGAAAAATAACTAAATCACAAAAAAATTATTATAAGAAATCTTATCTTGTTTGCATTTCTATAAAGCTAGTACCACGATTTGGATTTGTGGCTTTCACGTTATCGGTTACCCCAGGCTTCCACTATTCATAGCTCACTCCAAATCCAATTTTAATTCTTCTAGAGTACCAAATCATAGTGATATCAAGAGAAAGGTTAATTAATATCATCTTATATAACATGTGATTTTTTGTTGTGA
The DNA here is from genome assembly GCF_002878395.1 of Capsicum annuum. NCBI lineage: Eukaryota > Viridiplantae > Streptophyta > Magnoliopsida > Solanales > Solanaceae > Capsicum > Capsicum annuum. Next base: position 229,406,002 of record NC_061114.1, on the reverse strand, counting down.
GGTCTTGACAAATACAAAAATAGTTCTTCCAATCATAAATTGAAAACATTCAAGTTGGAAGCATAAAAGTCTCATCTTTAAGATTCATCATACTCCATAAGGTAGGGCTCTCTTGTGACATCTAATATATGCGGTGGTGGAGCCAGAATTTTCGTTAAGGGATTTATAAGTGAATATAAAAACTAATTGAAAGAGGATTTAACATTTAATATATATACATAAAAAATAATTTTAATCATATATATATAAAATAATTTTTCGTCGAATGAGGTTCGAATGAATCTAACTATAGTATAGATCCCCCACCGAATATATGGATAATTGTTGAAGTTGGTCCTGTCGGTTCATTTGTACAGAGAAACAAACGCGTGCGTATGGTACCACGAGCAGCTATAGCAAGCCTGTCAATTTCGTCTCGTCGGCACCGAAACCACTTATGGAGATGTTATATTTGGATGCCACTTGGCACAGTTGAATTAGATATTCATACTTTGGCAACATTAGTTAAGCAAACGGAAACGAGTCTAATATACCCTTTAACAATTAAAAATGGTACACTAATATTTCCTTTCATTTTTAGGCTTAAAAATATTCTTTCATCCATGTATTTGCCTCAAAAATATCCTTAATGTATTAGAAATGACTCAAAAATACCGTTCTTCCTCTATTGGTTCAAAAATACCTCTCCATCCACCTATTTGGATAAAAAATGTTAATATTAAATTTAAGTCAAAAAATGTCTCTTCCTTTATATTATATATATATTTTTTTGATTTCACGTAGGGGTAATTTTTTTTATAATTACAATTTTTTAATTATGATATTATATATTTTTTGGTGGAATAGATATACATTAATTAGTTTATTATATTTTTGGTTTCAGGTAGTGATGGGCTTTTTTTAGTTATAATTTATTTTATTACTATATTATTTTGAAGTTTTTTTTAATTACAACTTTTTATTATTATACTATTTTTGTTTTTTTTTAATTATATTTTTTTTATTATTATATAGTTTTTATGGGTTTTACGTTAGGGGTGTTTTTTTTTTTTTAATTATTATTTTTTTAGTTTTAGGTTGGTACCAAGTTATTAAGTAATTTATTGGGCCACAGGTGACAAAAGAGTTTTAAAATGAGGTGTAGGTGACACAAGTCTTAATTATTAGTTGGAGGTGACAATTACTTTATTATGTATTAAGAAAGTTGGGGAAGTTTGAAAATAATTCATAAGTTTTTAAATTTACACTTTGATCCCAATGTATACCTAAAATAACGAGAAACAGAGGGAAAAAAGGTGCCTTTCTCTCTCTTCTCATCCATTGTTGTTTTTTCTCTCTTAGCGATTTTTGTTGTTTATTGTTTTTGTTTTTGTTGCTTTATTCATCATTTTCTGCTTTATTATCATCATTTTCTACTTCATTATCATCTTCATCTTCTTCTTGTCGACCATTTGTTGTTGTTGTTTTTGGTACAACGCTACTGCTGCGATCTGACCAATTTCTTAGGTCAAATTTTATTTACTACATCACTTTCCACTTTGGCATTACTTCATAGGTGACTTTGGTAAGTAAAATTATGATTTTTATTCGTATTTGTCATCTGGGTACACTTCTGTTTTTCCAACAATGGATAGAACCCCGATTATGAATCTAGCATAAGTGCCCATAATTTAAACAGATCAATCATTTGGTGCATCAGATGAGTAATATGTTGCATCAGAAGATTTATCTGTTGCATCAGACATATTATCTGTTGTATTAGAATGTTTATCTGTTGCACCAGACTAACTATCTGTTGCATCAGAGTGTTTATCTGTTGCACCAGACTAATTATCTGTTGCAACGAATGATTAATCTGTTAAAAACAACATAAATCAACCCCTGCCACAAACCCAACAGATAAATCTTGCTATTGCTACTGGATTCTAAATTATTCCTTTTTACGTCGAATCGTCGACATGTTTGTTGAGAAGATAATAGACAGAATGAAAATTAAATATGGATTAAAACGTCAAAGATCAAAC
>NC_061114.1:229389334-229400978 GCF_002878395.1 Capsicum annuum | reverse complement strand
AAATATGAAAGTGTATCCGGTAATGTAATTTCGTCTGTTGTATCTCTAAAAGAAAAATAATGCAGATGGACACTTTGCTAGGGAGCTTCATGGTCGGGATTATCACCTAGGTAGAAAATAGCAGAAGGCCAACAAATCAGCCTCACGGGCATCGAGGGTAGAAATGATGTTCAGCAAGTCTAGAAAACTTACGTCAACAACAACTACAGTTAAAATAAGGAAACTAAGCGAAGGCAGTAATTTCTGAATTTTAAATTTCAGCCCATGCCTTCTGCTTTGTGTTTTCGATCAGGTCCACTGCCGTTGACCTGATCGGAACCACAAACGAAATTGAAAGGAAAATAGAATATAATTACTTCCTTAGCAATATGTATTAATTGATTGTATTTTCTTGCCTTAGCATGCTTTCAATATTTCTTGGAAAAGATCAGATGCTTGCTGTAGTATGTGAATCCCGATAATTTTCAAGCTTGCATCCAGCTTATTGATTCTGTATTCAAGCTGGTCGCTACCGTCTTCGAAGTTGGTAAGGAGTTCCTCGTCTTTTGTGAGCTCGATCAGGAACACTACCTTCAAAGTTGTGGCATTCTAGAAGCCCTGCAGAACACTTTCTTTAGAAGCCTTAAAGGATACATGGAGGGTCGCTGTGTTTATTTAGGTCAAAATGTGTTGATGCACGTTGAAGATGTGGTCCCAACAGTTGAACAACACACTTTTATCGAGCGTTTCTCCATGCATCTTGCTTAACCAATTTGATAAATTAGTAAGCATGGAGTTACGTAGTATTGATTTAAACCGGCTCTACCAAGCCTATCAGACGTTACATAACTTCGAGCTCACTACCCTATCAAAATAATATGTCCGAGTTAGTGCACAAATAAAAAAATCCCAATCTGTCAGCCTTTCTGCTGATCACTCTTCTCCAATATAGATGACAAGATATCTGCTATGCAAAAGTCCACACCATCGCCAAACATGCTTGCCTGGGAGAAATTCTTCAGAAGACATCAGTAGATATCCTTCAGAAGAATTGCTCCCAGGAAAACATGTCTGGCTACGGTGTAGACTGTTGCATAGCAGATATCTTGTCATCTATATTGGAGAAGCGCAATCAACAGAAAGGTTGAGAGATTGAGCTCGTTCGATTTGTGCACTAACTCAGTCATATTTTTTTGATAGAGTAATGAGCTTAGATTTATGTAATGTTTGATAGGCTTGGTAGAGCCGGTTTAGATCACACGCTACGTAACTCTATGCTTACTAATTTATAAAATTAGTTGAGTAAGATGCATGGAGCAACGCTCGATAAAAGTGTGTTCTTCAACTGTTGGGACCACATCTTCAACGTGCATCAACACATTTTGACCTAAAACAAATACAGAGACACTCCATGTATCCTTTAAGGCTCCTGAAGAAAGTGTTCTGAAGGGCTTCAAGAATGCCATAACTTTGAAGGTGGTGTTCCTGATCGAGCTCACAAGAGACGAGGAACTCCTTACCAACTTCGAAGACGGCAACAACTAGCTTGAATATAGAATCAACAAGCTGGAGGCAAGCTTAAAAATTATCGGGATTCACATACTACAGCAAGCATCTGATCTTCTCCAAGGAATGTTGAAAGCATGTCAAGACAAGAAAACACAATCAATTATAACCATATTGCTAAGAAAACAATGATACTCTATTTGCCTTTCAATCTCGTTTGTGGTTCTGATCAGGTCAACGACAGTAGACCTGATCGGAAACACAAACAAGAAAGCATGGGATGAAATTTAAAATTCAAAAATTTGCCGCCTTCGCTTAGATTCCTTATTTTAACTGCAGTTGCTATTGGCATAAGTTTTCTAGACTTGCTGTAAATCATTTCAACCCTCGATGCCCGTGAGGCTTCTTTGTTGGTCTTCTCCTATTTTCTATCTAGGTGATAATCCCAACCACGCAGCTCCTAGCAAAGTGTTTAGATGCATTGTTTTTCTTTCAGAGACATAACAGATGAAACTACATTACCGAATACACTTTCATATGTGCACTTGATTCAGATCTCGCATCTGTTAAGATAATTTCACCGGCCATATTCGTTAGAAGTTACTTTCTACCCTGTGTCTCTTCTTCAATTAGCTCTCAGATAATATAGTCTTCCATCAACCACCCATTTTCCTTTGAATGAATTCTCCTACCGCACATTCTGGCATAAAATCATCACCCCGAGCGAGCAACTCAGCCATATAAATTTTGGCCAGGGCAATAACTATATTGATTTTTCATTCTTTTTAGATGCAGTGCTAAGCTTCGAAGGCCCTCTAAGGGTCCAATGCACCTTAAAAGTTAGTCCAATCGCTATTGAATCTCTTTACAATGACACAAAAACTAGATCCCTTCACAATGCTTGACAAATAAACATGAGCAACAACCGACATTAAATCTTAACAGGCTATTAGAATCATATTCATGGTCCCTAGCCTTATCAGTTCGGACCTACCAAACTTAACTGTAAAATTGCAGATATCTTGTTTGAACGATCTATGACTAATCAGTAAAAACATCATTCATAAAATCAGTTCAATTTGTGTATGTTTCTACGATAACATTATCAGTAATACATACCTCCCACATATGAAGTGGTTCCATCTGCAAGCAGCTTATTTCTCCAATCCTATCTTTACTGCAGCCTCTTACGATAGTCCGTCAAAAGTTGATCAACTGTCAGTTCCTTATATCTACAAAGAAGAGGAAAAAAATTGTTGTCACAAAAAGAACATTATCCATCTGTTGCATCAGATGTGGAGTCTGATGGAATACATCAAACCTGCCTTTTTGGTGGTTTTATTTGTTCCAACAGTTTCTCCATCTGTTGCAACATCAATAACAGCATAAACATCAACAAAAAAGAAATAATAATTGTTCCAACAAGATCATCAACAACAAAGAATCAACATCCTTTGTTCCAGAACCATCAACAACACCACACCATAAGTTTCAACAACGCCAGCACCACCACCAACATCAATAACTGCATCAACAACAATGAAACAAACAAAATACATACAAAAAAATGATACTGCCAACAAGGCTTTTAAACTTCTTCCAACAGATGACTTTTTTCTCATATTGTAATAAAAATTCTCAAATTATTTATTCAACACTTACAAGTTCCTTAATTTTTTTTAATAAATATGATATGGGTAAATAGTAATTAAATAAAAAAATAGATATAAATAACTTGCAAAGTAGAAGACGAGAATGAAAGAGCAATAATGAATCATACCTTAATATCAAAAAGGGAATCACAATAGAAATTTAAGTTGAGGAAAGATTTGGATGAGTTTAGATCCGAAAAGATCTTTATGAGAAGAGAGGAGAAAAGAGAGAAAAAAGGCTGTGACCCTAAAGAGGAGAGAGAAAAAGATGAGAGTTGAATAAAATAAACTGCAGCTGAAGGAAAAGATGAGATAATTTTTATAGATGTATTGTGTATGTAGACGTGGTGATTTTCAATATTTATTAATTTCATTAATAATTTAGGGGCACGAGAAATACTAAGACTACTGACACTGAAAAGACAAGATAAGACTGCTCAATGAACTCACTTTTGAGATATCCAAGAAACATTTTTTACCGCCTTCAGTAGTAAGTACTAAGTACTACTACTTGATATTATCTACTCGGATCAGAAGCTTCTTTCTTTAAAATTAAAAGAGAAAAAAAAGATTTTCAGAAAAAAAAGATTTTCAAGCAGATATGTCATCTGTTGCAATATATATAAATATCTGTTTAGAAATTCAAACAGCTCAGTCATCTTTTACAGCAGATATAAATATCTATTTAAAAATTCCAACAGCTCAGTCATCTGTAACAACAGATGAAAATGTTCATTTGATGATTAATAAAATCAGATATGTCATCTGTTACAACAGATATAAATATATGTTTGAAAATTTCCAACAACTCAGTCATCTATCATAACAGATGCAAATATCTATTTGATAATTAATCAGATATGTCATTTGTTGCAACATATATGTACCTATTTGAAAATTATCAACAACTTAGTCGTTTGTTGCAACAGATTTCATTGTAATTGATTTAGGTAGAACTAGGGATGAATGAATGAGCTCACAGGGTCAACTACAAATTTAATCGAGTCTTTACAATTGCATGGCGTTGGTATTGCGTTCATCCCGACCCAAGTCATCGATTGATTACTCATAGTTCAAATGAGTTCTCATCAACTCAATGTTAGGATAGTGATAGTACCAAAGTTGATTTAGGTGAAACTAGGGATGAATGAATGATCTCACAGGGTCAATTATAAATCCAATCGAGTCTTTGCAATTGCATGGCGTTGGTATTGCATTCATACCGATCTGAGTCGTCGATCGATCACTTGAGTTAAAATAAGTTCTCATCAACTCAATGTTAGGATAGTGATAGTACCTAATTTGATTTAGGTTGAACTAGGGATGAATGAATGAGCTCGCAGGGTCAACAACAAATCCAATCGAGTCTTTGCAGTTGTATGGCGTTGGTATTGCGTTCATCCCGACCTGAGTCGTTGATCGATCACTCTGAGTTGAAATGAGTTCTCATCAACTCAATGTTAGGATATTAATAGTACCTAAGTTGATTTAGGTGGAACTAAGGATAAATGAATGAGCTCGCAGGGTCAAATACAAATCCAATTGAGTTTTTACAATTGCATGGTGCTGGTATTGCATTCATCCCGACCCGAGTCATTGATCGATCACTCTGAGTTGAAATGAGTTCTCATCAACTCAATGTTAGGATAGCGATAGTACCTAAGTTGATTTAGGTGGAACTTGGGATGAATGAATGAGCTTGAAGGGTCAACTACAAATCCAATCGAGTCTTTGTAATTGCATGGCGTTGGTGTTGCGTTCATCCCGATCCGAGTCGTCGATCGATCACTCTGAGTTGAAATAAGTTCTCATCAACTCAATGTTTTAAAAACTATATCTTTTAAAATTTTTAAAATTAATTAAGATCAATTTGGACTAAATTAGCAATTTCAAAACTTGTCATTCTTTTCCAAAATTACAAATCAACCCACACAAATCATCCATTTGCGCAAAAAACTTTTCACTTCAAATCTTAAGTTATCGCTCTTCTTTCTCTCTCTCTCTCTCAGGGCGTCCTCTCCCTCTCAACAATACAAACAACAACTACTCAACTCTTCAAAATAGGTCGATTTTCTTCCCATTTACGACTACATATAGTTATTTTTTTTACTTCATTCCCGCTTGTATCCGTTGTTTTCTCTATGTTTGCATGTAACAGAGTTCAAGAAGAGTTCTACATTTATTCTTTATTCTAAAAAATAGGGTTTTTTAGTTAATGATAAAAAAGAAGACTTTTAGTTGTATTATCTTCGAGAATGGGTTAACAATTTTGAGTTTTGATGCTAAAAAAGTAGGAAACACCCGAGAAAACCCTATTTTTTCTCTCAGTATTTTGTTGACTGTCATGGTATTGTTGGATGGTGTTTGTGGTGTTGATGGTGGCTGTTGTTGGTGGTGTTGCTATTTGTGTTTTTTAGCGGTGGTGTCGGTGGTCTTGGTGTTGGTATTGGTATTGGTGGCATTGGTGGTGGTCTTGGTGGAATTGGTTGTGGTGGTGATGGTCCATTTGTTACGGGTGGAAGATCTGTTGGGAGATATTAAATAGGTCTTCAAACAGATTCCCCATCTGTTCCAACTAATGGGTTATCCGTTGGAGTATTTTCTTGTAATGTGGTATAGAATAATTTATTAAAATTTCTCCACCTGTTGCAATAGGTGGAGTATCTGTGGGGAGATATTAAATAGGTTTTCAAATAGATTTGGGTTCCCCATCTGTTCCAACTGATGGATTGTCTGTTGGAGTATTTTTTTTGGTTATGTGGTAAGAATAATTTATTGAAATTTGTCTCACCTTTTTAAAAAAAATTATGCAGACATCAAATGCAATGTATTTTTTATTTGTAGTTAAAAGATGTCTCCCAAAAGAAAAGAAACAGAAAGTGGAGAAAGTGGATTAACTTTCGATCACCAAACAAAAAAGGTTAGAGTACAGATAGATTCGGAGGAACTTCTAGAACAATCTCAGTCAGGGAAAAATGAAGCCGAGGAAAGTGATAACTCCTCCTCACCAACGGGGCGTGAAATAATATCGAAATTCCAGCATGATTCTGTCAAAACCATTAGTAGTGACAAATTTCGAGTTGCGATGCCGATGAATAACCCTAATGCAGTATTTGGTGATCTTGTACTTAAATGTCAGTTGGGAAAACCTTTTGATAAACTTAAGAGTATTATGAAGAAGTAAAACATAGATGGACTTTTTAAGAAGAGCTGCTTTGCACACTTTCTTGAGCTGTCTGGGCCCCGCCCTCTCCGTTTCCTAATGATCATGGTATATGGCCTTCTCAAGCACAGGATCATGTATGCAGGGGATAATGGAGGTCCGAAGAAGGGAGGAAATAAGATGGATGAAGTATAGATCAACTACTGTGGCATGCCAGTTTGTTTTGGATTGAAAGAGTTTGCCATTGTGATGGGTTTGAGATGCGATCGACGAGAAGAACCTGCCATCAAGAAAACACCCCACAAAGGGTCCAACAAATGCAAAGTAAAAGAAGATGGGTTGTTGGGCATTGTTGGACCTAGCTACAAAGTAAAGGATTTGATAGCGGATCTCAAGAATAAAGACATACCAAAGCACTACAGGTAGAAATTGAGCTTAGTTTGGTTTATCCATTCCATTTTATTGGCAAGAGACGTCAAGAAAGTCATAGAACGTGATTTGTTGGTGCTTGCTGATGATTTTGGAAAATTCAATGATTAAACCCGGGGTTACGACAACTAGTACTTGACTGTCAAATATTTACTGAAAGAGCTAAATCCAAAGACGTCCATATTATAGGACTTTCCTTGGGCTTTCATGGTAAAATTGATCACTATTTTTACTCATTCATTAATTTATATTGAATATACTTGTGACTTTTTTTTTTCTTGCTTCCTGTTTTCAATTTTTAGGCTTGGGCATGTGAATCCATTCCTTCTCTCCGAAAGCATTTCAAAGATTAGCCGAATAAGGTTTCTCATCCAGGGATCCTTAGGTGGTTGATTGCAGTAGAGAGCAGCAAAAAAAATATTAACAAGGCCAATCTCTTTAACCCTTTGGATGATGCAGTACATCTTCTTTCAATTAAAATAATTTGCCTCAAAGAAAGATATTGAAACAGATGTTCTATCTGTTGCGACAGATTACCCATTAACTGCAACTGGTGCAACAGATGGGTAATCTGTTGCAACAGACGATCCATATTTCACAACAGATTAACCATATGTTGCTCTGTTCTCTGAACCCTACTCAATAATTTACCCATCTACTGTAAATTATGCAACAGATGGGTATTTTGATACAACAAATTATCAATCTGTTTTAATATAAAGATTAGCTGTTGTAGTAGCTAGATCGTCAGTTGCATAAGTTGGTTGTGTTAACATAACCCGAGACCCATGTAACCAAACTGACTGCAAATTATTATTATATGATTTAAATTCCTCCTGTCGTGTTTTATAGGTTGTGCATCCTTGGATCGTGCCTACCATTGATGAGCTGGGGATGACTTTTTTTCTTACTCTGGGTCTTGTTGATACAAAAGAAGACCCAACGGTGGAGTTAATAAAGAAGGAATTGGATAGAGCAATATCCATAAAAAGAGCAGTTAGGCAAGGTTAGTCTAATGTTGAAGCTTTTCACGGCCTAACTTAAACTGCAACAGATCCGGGTGCTTCTTCTGGGGGTATTGCTGGTGGAGTTGTTTGTGATGGTGGCAGCCATCCTGCTGCTGCTTCTGCTGCCAGTCATGATTATGAGTATGTTGGTGTTCCACAAAAAATAAATATATTTGAAAACACCCCTTGCACAGGTCCTCCCTCTCACCCCTACACCGGTTCCTCCTACCCTTACAGTGGTCCCTCTCACCCCTCCTCACTCTCATATTCTTATTGCAAATGCAAAGTGTGCAAGGACAAAGAGGATAAACTCTTCGATAAGCTAGAGGCTATTGTTGAAGCTGCCGAGGAGTTGTAATCCAGGAGGGGTGTCATACCATCCAACGAGGTGAGGGGGCCATGATATCCTACAGTGGAGGTTAGTAGGAAGAGAAGAAAAATTAGGTAAATTCTCTCCATTCTGAAATCAACAAAAATTGAAACTCCCCCCGCTCCAATAGTTGTTGAAGTTCAGGGGTCGTTGAAGAAAGTGGACATATTCGCGGTGCTTGGCAAGGAAAAGAAGAAGGAACTGGAAGAATTCATCAAGATGAAGGTTAAAAAAGAATACACCATGCATTCATTTGCCGCCAAAGACTTCTCAAATATGACAAATATGTGCGTGTGGTACGAGGACAAGGTAAGTTACTTTTGCTAACCTACCCTTTCAATCTACTCCATGAAGAAGAATCTACGCAGCAGATATGTAATCTGTTGCTAAAACTTGGTATTCTGTTGCAACATAATACACATCTATCGCATAAGTTGTGTTGGATGGGTAATCTGTGAACTGATTCAGAGAACCCTCTGCATCGGATTCTTTCGACTGTATTTTTATTTGTTAAAATTACTAACCTATTTAAAAATTATCTTCTTATACCACAGTATGTTGATGAAATTCTCTGCCTCATGAGGGGCAGGCAATTAGCGTACCCGGATGCTTATGATGCTGCCAATAGGATAATGGACCTCAACTTCTACAACAATTTCAAGGATAGGTACGCTAAACTCTGTAAGATAGCTGATTCCGATGGATCGGGATTTGATAAGTTAGTTTCTACATTCCAATGGGATGAAGAAGTGATTAAATATGTTAGAGGAAAGAGGCCATATCAACATGGCAAGAGCTGAACCAAGGAAAAGAGAATCCTTGCAATCATGAACGTGGATGTCACCCATTTTCTCACTGTTGAGATACTACTATATGAAGGAAAGATTGAGGTTTATGACTGCAACTTACCTGTGTTCAGTGAGAGGACGTTTTTAACCCACATGCAGCCACTCTTAAAGTTGTTGCCCAAGTTGTTGACGCAGAGTAAGCTGATGGATCTTTGCTGGCTGAATTCTTGGCAAAGGAATCATGGGTTTTTGAAGGTCGAAATAAGAACATCCTGCTCCCAAAAATTACAACCAATGCAGTGTGCGGGCCGTACTCGCTTACATACATTGAGTGTTTGCTGACCGACACACAAATGATCGGTGTGTGCGACACCGTTGTGGGAAAGATGCAATGGGTCTGGGCATATGGGGTACTAACTAAATGGTTGGATCCCATGTATAAAAAGAACATGACAAATACAGAGACGAACATGATAAATTTTTTTTATTTCAAGCCAATTCACTATACATGTAGGGGCAGTAATTTTTATTTCTGGCAAAGTTGAATTTTTATAATGCAACAGGTTTTATATCCGTTGTAACAGATATAGTACCTGTTGTGATAGATTGATTATCTGTTGGAATAGGTTGGTCATCTGTTGCGTTATACAGATGTTCCCCGTCTGTCTGTCGCAATAGATTTACGATCTGTTGCAACATATGACTTATCTGTTGCAACTGATCGGTAATTTGTTGGAGCAAATAAAAAAAGTAGGAAGACCTGTTATATAATTTTCAACAGATGACCTACGTGTTGCATCTCATGTTGCAACATATTTCTAAATCTGTCTGATAAGATATGTCGTCTGTTGCAGCAGATGTATTATCTATTGCGATATTTGAATCTACTACTCCATTTCAATTAACATGTTCAAAACTCAGAATTAATTATATTCATAGACAGAATAAAATAAATCGAAGCCTTTAAAAATTACATGAAATAACTCAACAAATAAATAAAATGTAAAAAAAATCATTATGAGTGTTGACACCTAATTTTTGCCCTTCACAACTATGTTAAATCTCGAGTTTCTTCGATTTTCAAGTAAAATCATAACAATTATTTTTTTCAAATAAATGCATTTTTAAATATGTATTTGGGCTAAATTTGTTATTTAAGTGATAATTGTATATTTTTGTATTACATATACGAGATTGTATAAATGATGTCATTTAAATGAACATTCTCATCAATATCGAATTTTAATTAAGGATAATCTTTGAAAATAAATATAATAATTAAAGTCTTGATTTAAATATATTTTTATTCTTAAAAATAGTTTATCTAAATAAATATGTGTTTGATTTTATCCAATCAAGAAGCTCGAGGTTAAATGAGGTATTAATTCACTTCGAATTTTGATTTAATTTAGCCAATCTATTAGGTTTGGCCATAATCGAAATCAAGTGGCCGCAATTACGATGCAATTGGCCAATTGATTTCAGTTTGTCCAAAACCTAAATGAAATTGGCAAATTCTCCAATAAACCAAGCCGGCCCAACAACATTCAGTAACCCACCGGCCTACTTTCTAAACACTGACCCGGCCCAATACCCTTTATCAACTTCTCTTCCTCCTCAAAACGACATCAGCAACAATACGCGTGAGAAACAACATACAACATCAATCGCACTCGATCCCGTTAACTCCGATCCAACCCTCGAATCAGCGAAAATCCCTAACCAAATCGACCCAAACCAGTTCTCACAATGGCAAAACCCGGCCCAGGCCCATTCTATTTTCACCTTATTCACGCATTTCACGTGATCCCAAATGAGAAAACCCTCGAATCTTCTCGAAACAAGGATAGGTGTTTTCTCCAACATTTAAGTTTCGTGAATTTCAGGATTATTGGTATGATTTCATACGTATGTGGTTGATTTCCATTAGTTTGAGGTAATATTCCTTTTTCCCCAATTCTGATTGGTCCACCCATTTGGATTGGGCGAGGGAGTGACCATGTTTCCTTTTTCCTTCCTTTAGCTTTCTTCAGATCTTCAGCCGTAGGCTCAAATCCCAGACCAAATGTGCCCACGTTCTCACTCGGACATATGGGACAAACTATACCGTGTAGAGATGCTCCCAAACCCTTTCCTGGCTTAAATCCATATTTCCAAAGTTCACTCACCATCATGATAGAAGCGGAAGACAATTGCGGTCCCGGTATAACCTACCATTCAAGGATACGATTCACTGGCACTGTATCAAAGATTTGATAGACGAATGTCTCCTCTACGTTATTTGCTTCAATAAGAGACAAGGGAGAATCTTCGCAGGGGGACAAATCTCCTTCACCGTGAATAACCACTTCTTACCTATCATGCTCAAACTTAATTATTTGGTGCAGTGTAGATGCATCCACCTTGGCCTTGTGGATCCACGACCTTCCCAACAACAGATTGTAAGAGGAGTCTATATTCAATACTTGAAACTCTATGGCGAACTCAACAGGCCCTATGGTTAACATTAGTTCTATTTCGCCAATGGAATTTGATTTTGCACCATCGAAAGCCCTGATACATACATTATTGGGCCTAATCCTGTCAACACCAATATTCAACTTTTGCAAAGTAGAAATAGGGCAAATATTTTCACCTGAACCTACATCAATCATAACATGAGTGACGTAGAAATCTTCACACTTCACTGTAATGTAAAGGCCCCGGTTATGCCCTGTACCTTCAACAGGCAATTCATCGTCAGAAAAGCT
>NC_061114.1:229366538-229389234 GCF_002878395.1 Capsicum annuum | reverse complement strand
CTGATCCGATTGACCTCAAAGATTTTTCTGACCATTTTCTCAAGCTGGTTTATTGTAATATCCCTAGGAACATATGCTTCATTTAATACCTTCAGTAAAATATCGCGATGCTCCTTGGAGTGCAACAGCAAAGATAAGAGGAAAATTTGAGCAGGGGTTTTCTTCAACTGGTCTATTATTGAATACTCTGGCAGTTTCATCTTTTTCAAAAATTCTTCTGCTTCTTCTTCGGTGATAGGCTTTTTGATATATGACGGTCCACTCACCATTGGCTTGGCCTTTCTTAAGCTTTCAGGCCCGAAGCATCTTCCTGACCTAGTCAAACCCCCTACCTCATCTATATCTTCCACTACTTCTTTCCCATAATAGGTCACACAGTCCGCCTATAATTTCAGGGAACCCTTTTTGTATCAACTATCGGAGGTTGGGTCACCAGTTTTAGGACAATAGACGCTGCCAGTGCTCCTTTCACCGTCAAGATGGGCTGACTCAGAGTTCCCACCACTGTCAACTTAGGTTAATCCTGACTTAAATCAGCATGCCTTTTGGTGCCTTGTACTGTGATCAGGGGTTTCTTTATGCTTTCTTGGGATTTAGCTTCTCTCATTCCTTCCCGATTCAATGACATTACTTTCAAAGACTCTGCTACATTCACTGATTTCTCCTCAATGGTCTGTATCTTAACAATAGGCGTATAACACCTTGAAGACTCTTTCCTATCATATATCAATTCTAATATATTGGCTTCAGCATGGGTTGACAGCGGATTCTGGTTAATGTTTGGACCCTCCGAGGCCTGGACCTGCATCTGATTGGTGTCAATTAAATCTTGGAAAGCTCTCTTTAAATGCCAGCATTTCTCGATATCATGGCCTGTCATATCAGAATAGTACGAATACCTTAAAAAATAATCGAGATTCCTTGGTGGTGGATTTGAAAGCCTTCCTTGAATTGGGCTTAAGACCTTCAACTTTCTCAACCTATCAAACAGGCTAGCATATGACTCCCCAAGAGGTGTGAATTGATTTTTGACCGCCTTCTCTTTATTGTACTCGGGCCTAGGTTTAAAACCGATTTTGGAGGAGTTTTGGTAATTCGGTGGAGTGAATGGGTGATTTTGTGAAGCTCGCGCGCGCCACTGCGGGTAAGAAAGGGTTTGGGCATATGGCTACGCGCTATATACTGGGTACAGGGGTGGTGGAATGGAATATTAAGGATTTTGTGGAGGGTAGTAATGGTGGGGAGGAATATATGGAGCTTGGGCGTAGACTTGGGCTTGGGATTGGGGATAGGGGCGAGGTGGTCTTTTGGGATAGGAATGGGTTCTAGCTATGACAGTCGCCACATCCTCTTTCTTCTTTTTACCTCCGAATGTGCCAGATCCACCTTGAATCGCTTGTGTGGTGGCTTTTAATGCGGCAAAACTCACTATTCGGTCGGTCTTGATTCCGTCCTCTATCATCTTCCCCATTTTGAGGACTTTAATAAAAGACTTTCCCATTACCGGAGGTAAATGTTGAAAATAGGTCTCATCCTATGCCTGAATGAAAACCTCTACCAACTTACTTTCTTTCATTGGAGGCTTTACCCTGGCGGCCTGTTCACGCCACCTTATTGCGTATTCCCTAAAACCTTCAGTGCTTTTTTTCTTCATGTTGACCAAGGATTTTTTGTCCGAAATTAGGTCGATGTTATACTGAAAATATTGAACAAACTCAGAAGCTAAGTCATCCCAGCTGTTTCATTTGTCGATATCTCGATCTATAAACCATTCTAAAGCCATATCAGAAAGACTCTCGCCAAAGAAGGCCATGAGCAGCTCTTCCCTTCCTCCTGCAGCCCTCAACTGGTTGCAATAACATCTTAAGTATGCCACGGGATCACCGTGTCCTGCAACTTCTCGAGCTTGGGCATTTTAAAACCGAGGGGAAGGTTGATTTCTGGGAACATGCAAAGATCTTTGTAGGAAACACTCCTATAATCTCCGATTCCCTGCAAATTCCTCATAGCCTGTTCTAAACTTTTCAACTTCTGGGCTATGATTTCCTGTTCCTCTGTTGTGATAGGTTTCTCCGTATCAAATAGAAATGCAGGCGGCTGAGTGTACCCATACGGTTTATTCATTCTCAAAGTAGGCTCCGGGGCACAATACTGACTATCTGGAACCTTCAATACTGGCTCACTGGCAGACCTAGGAAGTCCCATTGTGGGACGCACAACATATATGGGAGTTTTATGTGGTGGCGGAGCCACGAATACCGGTGTGATCGGTGGCGCTGGCTGAGCAGCGGGTCTTGACTGGGGAGCTGCCAAGGGCACACCAGAACTGCCAGGATAATAATGTCGCGGAGTGAATCCTGGCGCGTGCTCAGGTGAATCAGTAGGAGCAGAGAATTGTACCTGAGAGAGCGGTGGGCAATTAGAGATATTCCCAAGACCTTCAGGGAGCGGAGGAGGAGGTATTCCGCTGACCCATGCCCAATGTAAATCTATCAATTGTTGCCTGAGCCTTACTACCACATCATTGTGTTCTGAACTTTCTTCCCTGTGATCCTGATCCGGGTCAAGAGTGAATTTTCAATCTCCCTGCTAGCCATGGCGAGCTTTGCTTTAGATCTAGTGAAGTATGGGTAACTAGCCAGAGTGCTGCAAACCTACCACTGTTATCTGAAAGAACATGCTCATCAAAGGCGACATCCATTAGGATTGAGGCACACAACAAGCATGACAATCACATTGGTAAAATTGTCCTAAATTCATGTTCATTTCTACCAGCTTTTGAGGGTAGCGAGGTTATTTTAACATCATTTCGATTTTTATCTACACTTAGTTTTATCTACACCTATTATTATTTTATTATTATTATTATTATTTTTCGTATCCATCTCTGTTCTTTTCCCTTCTCTCGTTATCTTCCTTTATTTTATCATTCTTTATGGCTTTTGTTTTTTCTTTAAAAGAGGAAAAATAATGAAAAACAACAAAACAAAATGATTAGATCGAACCCAAAAGTAGGTTGCCTACGTATCATGTTGTACATGAATCAGATCTTGTGTAGTTCGGGCAGCATATGCATAAACATTATATTTTTTTTTTGCAAAAACGAAAATAAACAAACAAAGAAAAGACGTAACATCGTAGCATTTTGATGAAAGAAACAAAAAACATACAAAGAATTTAGGACCACTCTAAAACTAAACAACAAATACGAAACAACATTCTAGACCCCTAAGACGATATACGTGAAATTACTAATAAAGACCCTAATACCAAAAACAACTTGACTTTGACTTAAAGCAGACACCACCCTACAATGACAGACACATAATAGACTCAAACTGAATAAAGATAAGAAATGCTCTTAAAGACTGGCGCTCTGCGTGATGACCCTGGCTGAGATGGACCTGCCTGTGAAGTTCTCTTTCTCCCATTTAAACTTTGTAGCATATCTTGTAAAGACACCCTGATATTAGGGAAGAAGCTTTGGGCCCGTATTCCTGCCTCATGAGGAGTGCCCTTGGAAAGATTATTCTGACACCTTTCTACTGTCTTGAACAAATCTGCTAACTGAACTCTCAGTATTTCTGCTTTGGACCCCGCTCTTTCATCTTGATGGTCGTCTACTATGCATTCTTCCTGTATTCTCCCTCTAAGCTGCGCTGGTAACGGTTGACTAATACCCCGAGGGATAGATTGAAACCAGACCTCATATCCCTGAGTGTACCCCGGATTATCCAAACTTCTTTGAGTGTGTCCACACCTAGCTTTGTTGCATGCTTCCAAAACTGCTCATACTTGCTCTCACCTAAGGCTTGGTCCTTGAAGTACTCAAAATCCTTCAGAACATCCACTGCTGGTGGCACGTCCTGCAGCCTACCCAACTAGCGCATTACCCTAGAAGGACTGTATGGTCTAGTGCAATTGAGCCCTTAACTAAAGGGAGCTGCGTCTGACAACCCAACAATATTATCTTTGGTCGAAGCCACATATAAGTCCACAAAATTTTATCCCCGGTTCTTGACTCAAGAAATTCAATCCAAGCGTCGACTCCCACGGGTAGAGAGAATTTATCCAAACGCAACCTGGAGTCCATGGCTTTCACTCGATTGGGAATACAACGATCTACCACGTCTGGTCTAACTAAAGAAGGCGCATGCAAATGCTCTATCATCCATAATTGCAATATCAGGTTACTTCCCTAAAAAAATCTCATTCCCCCCTTCACTTCGGTTAAAGTCTTATATATTTCTGTTAAGATCATGGGTATGAGAGTGAACCTGCCCTTTTGATTAATGCCCTTGTTGTTTTGATCCTTATGAAATAGGGCCATCACCACAGATTGCAAATGGGTATTAATACGTCTTTCTTCTAGTGGAAACACTAAAATGCCTAACAAAGCGAGGGTGAAGACTTCAAGACGATTTCTCTCCCACCTCTCCTTAGTCATATGAAATTCATCCCAAAAGCAATCAAAACCTTCTGAGGGCCCGAAGCTAGTGAACAAAAAATCTAAGGAAACCCACGAATCACTTAAACAACCCAAACGCATACCCTTACTTTTTAAACCACAAGACTGCAAAAATCTCACGCCAGTATGATTTCATGCTCGGGTCATATCCTTCTCGATATAGGGAAAATGCAACAAACCGGATATTTCTGCCAAAGTAGGAGTCATTTCACATTCCCCAAACCTGAACACCAAACTACTTGGATCCCAAAAGGTCAACAAAGCCTCCATTAAATCTGGACGAGGGGCAACATGCAGAAGTTCCATAAGATCACCTAATATTTTAATCAGTTTCTACTGATCAACATAGTTAAATATTTCCCACCACTTGATTAACTTTTTAGGAACCTTGACAACCATCATAACTCTAGACTTGGTGGACAAATCCATCCTGTAATAACACATAAGACGTTATCTTAAAAATTCGACAGGAGTAGAAGATTCCTAACCCTTGGGATTTTTGACGCAAGCATATGTCGATGGGACAGACCACATTTATGACTCCAATTTGCGAAACAGAAGTACTGAGCGAGATCAATCTACTTGGCTAACAACTCTAGATTACGGGGCGAGAGACTTAGGCTAATAATAAGACAAAGGCCAACACAAAGATTACCGGACCCCTCCCCCCGAGGGTTGCCTACGTATCCCAACCCGAGGGAAGGGAATCAGGTATGCGTAGTTCATCCAGATTGGACAATTAACGATTAACTAATAAATTGACCATAACTTAAGAGACAACCAAAAACAAACGAATGAAAACTTTTTGTATTTTCATCTAGACATTTCAACTAAGATTGATACCACCAATTATGAAAAAAATCTTTTTGGTATTTTGTTTTTGACAAATAAGTAGAAAAGGCAAACAAAACCCCTTTTTTCATTTTTTTTGTTGAACTTACGATACTTTGAGAAGATGAATGCAAAAACGTAAAAAAAAAAAATCTTTTTGAGTTTTTGGATCGTGAAGAACAAAAGCCATAAAGAACTCTAAAATAAACTACGACACTCCTTTTGATTCATTCTTTTCGACTCACTTTTTCTATTTTTTTTTAATTTTTTTTTGCCTACGCACCTTACTTCTAACAAACATTTTTTTTTCAAATCAAATCAGTTCGTCAAATGACCACATTATCCTTAAAGATGCAACAGTTAGTACGTAGGGATGCTTTAGAGGTGAGTCTCCTACAAAGGGCCATGTGGGTCCTGCTAGGTCTCAGTATGATGCACATAAGCATGACCTAAAGGCTGACCTACATTGTGGTTTACTAACAAGGATGTTCGGGGGAGCGTATGGTCGATAGTGGCTTCTTTGCTTTCCACCTACTCCATAACACTGACGGCTACCCCCATAAAATAAGGGTGACTCAACTAGAGGTCGTGTACAACACGTGTACTACTGACTTGTTGCAGAAAGAAGGCCGGGGGTGGACACATGATGCCAGAAATAAAAGCAGTAACACATAGGATAAATACTGTACACAAAGAGCACGAAAACAATCCATAATGAGAAGAAAATAACACAAAACAACACAAACAAAATGTTTATACACCCATAGTGTCAAACAAAGCCGATATGACTCTAAAATAAGCTCGAATTCTGAACAAGTCCTCAGCAGAGTCGCCAGAGCTGTCACACCCCCTTTTTTCGTTCTCCAAATAAAGATTAATTTATAAGTTCGAAAGGGTTTTATTATTAAGGTGACAAAAATGAAAAATTTGTTTTGAAAAAGGATTGATTTTACATTTGAAATCAGAGTCGCCACTTCGCATAATCTGGTGTGCCAAGTCACCCTTGGAAAATCCTTTTTAAATCATTTGACTCTTTAAACTGGTTTGCGAACAGAGATTCTAGCTAAGAAATTCTATTGACCGAGGGGAAGGTGTTAGGTATCCCTCGATCCCGTGGTTCGACCACGGTCGCTTGGTGGAACATATTGGCTAAATCGACACTACGATGTACAAACCACACAAAACACGTAAAACAATCAAACAAACAAATAAAAAATATAGTGTCCAGTCCGAGTTATACAGTCCCAAAAATAAAAAGATACGAAAAATGTAAATTCTATTCTAAACTAATCCTAGACTAAGCTCCAATGCCTTACTCGACACCGCGGGCCTTCATCACGATCATTTTCCGCCAACATGATACATCGGGGCATTCCCCGGTGAATAAATACAATGTATCTCGGGGCATTCCCCGACCGAATGAATACATTCGAATTAAATAAGCTAACTAAAAAAATACGTTCAAAACACATAGTCAAATATTCAAAGCATTCTATCAAAACATCACACCTAAATTTTGCCTACTCAAACCTATATTGCCTATCCATTTCAACATATCACAAATCTATCACATTCATGCTTTTTCCGAATTAAACAAAAGACAACAACCAAAAATTAATCTACATTCACCTTTTATCAATTTCTCAATTCCACCCCCCGCTGGCTTCGTTTTTACCAATTACACCAAAATTACTCCAATTCATTTCATATATCACCGCAATCACACCGTCAAGCACATAATCATGACATCGACCAAATCCAACAATCATACTTACCACACGCATAATCACAATATCATTATACCAAATAAAAATGAAATAAGGAATAAGGGTTATGGAGATGGACCTTCCAAATATTCTCGATTGATTAAGAAGAGAATAAAGCGAATCCAGAACCACAAAGAATACCACAAAATCTTGACTATTATCCAACTCCAACCCGATAACCTTCGAACTCCAATTCGAAACCCTGAAACCAAACAATAATCAAGTTTCCGAAATCAGTACGAGGATCCACAAGCCCACTACGAAGTTGCAATAGAGTAAACAGAACTTGTACTTAAACCGCTAAAAAAATGGATCAATTTTAAGATGAAGAAGGTCGATGAGTTCAAAAATCTGATGGGCCCGTCACCAGAATCAAGTTGAGAGGCTGATTTCAGCTAGCTTGACAGCTGATTTGGGTGTTTCTACATCGTGGGGTGCGAGCTATGGGTCAGCTGTGTTCGAATCTGATGATGAGACGCTGTTTTCCGGCAACGAAAGGTCACCAGAATAGTAGCATGAATGAGCTGTTGTTTCTCTCCTCTCTCTCTCTCGTTTTTCTCTCCCGTGTCGATCTCTCTCTCAAATTTCTAATCAAACGCCCATTTTTTTCTTTTCCCAATTCCCCCCTTCGATCTGTATGCGTGTATGGATCTCCTGAGGTCAGTGACGATGGAAGTGCATTTGTATATCGGCTGTAAGGGTGTTTTGGTGAAGAAGAAAGAAAGCCAAAAAATTTCTCTGTTAGTGATGGTGTATCCGAGCCCCCCCTTTGAAATTATATGTTCTGTCCTGTATATATCCAAGAAATAAAGAAGAAGATGGTGACAAAAACATGGATCCTTTTTCTTTGTTAGGTGTATTATGTGAGGATAAAAAAAATGAGTGGGTAGGGAGGTGGAAGCTTTTTATTGGGTAGGTTTTTAGGATAAGATAAATTAGTTAGAGGTATTGTTTTTTGTTTAATTTTTTTGTATTTTTGTGGGGAATAATTAAATGGGTAAGGGTACACGGTACGATAAAGTAAAAATGGGTAAAAACGATATCGGGGAGGGACGAAATTAGGTGTCTACAAACGCAGAGTCTTAATCCTTTTCTCCTTTATTTTTGAATGCATGTGAATGTGTTATGTCTGAGTTCACCATGAACTCTTGATTGTATTTTTCTCATCAAGTCAACTCCTAGGAGAAGTCCCAACATCGATCTTATGACATACAAAAAATAAGGAGTCGAAAGAGAAGAAAATGGGGTGAAAGTCCCATTTTTGAAGCGGCAAAGGAGGTTTGAAAGTCTGACTGTTTTGTTTATCCATTGTTGTAATTATTTATTTATTTATTTATATTTTTATTTATTTATTTAGTTACTTATTTATTCATTCATTCGGGCCTCGAAGCCAAAGTTGTAAATTTAATATAGGTGGAGCAAAATTCGAGCCAAAGGCTCAAAAATTAGATTAGGATAGGTGAAATGGGTCGAAAGCCCAATTAGACTAGGACAGGTCTCATTGATTTGGGCCCAATGGTCTAAATCCCTTACTTTCTCCCTTCCCCCTTTTCTTTATGCTTGTTTACATGCTTCTTTGCGAACCGAGTTAAATCCTTAGTCATGTCGCTAAAAAATCAGTTTTGCATAAATACGAAAATATTTCTAAAATCGCTTTCTTTTTAAAAATCAACTTTTTTCAAGGTTAATCAAAGACG
This sequence comes from Capsicum annuum, assembly GCF_002878395.1. Taxonomy (NCBI): domain Eukaryota; kingdom Viridiplantae; phylum Streptophyta; class Magnoliopsida; order Solanales; family Solanaceae; genus Capsicum; species Capsicum annuum. Next base: position 229,380,472 of record NC_061114.1, on the reverse strand, counting down.
ATTTTCAAGCATTTCGGAAAACCACAAGTTAGCGAACGTTTTAGGTGTCTAACACCTTCCTAAAATTTTAATAGGAACCGCTTACTCATAATCTTCAAAACTTAAACAATTTTTCTGTTTTGGATCGTTTTAAGTATTTTATAAAGGTTTCTTAATTCCTTTTCAAAATTAAGTGGCGACTCTCTTTCAAAAGTCAAATTTCTCCGCAAAAACAGAAATGGAGACTCTGCTGTGGATTTGTAACTAGGTTCTAACCAAATGTTTAATTTCGTCTTTTGATTAACTATTTATGTGTTTCATTCTGTAAAGTTTAACTATCGCATCTCATGGCATATTTCTGCTTTATTTAAACTGTTTTGAGGTTTCGTGGATGTCCCAGCCCCTGTTGTTCAATTCTAAAAATGTGTTGGAAATACGAACGGCTTATTAGCACGTAAGTCGTCCGATGGCTATTCGTATTTTCAAACTCAAGTTGTCCATTTGAGAACCAGTGTTCAAACCCACTCTAGACACCTAGGATAGAATGAAACCAAAACTTTATTTTAGGCATGATCCTAGGACGACCCAATACTCGAGTGGGGTATTGGGTTCATTAGAAAACCTACCCTGCATCTATTGACCCCGAGTCAATTATAGACGATCCATATTTATGTGTTGAAGAAAATATATGTCTTTGTAATTCAATCCATTATCCTTTGGGCGTTGGAAATAAGCTTGATTTGCTTAATTTCGTAAGAAGAATCAAAGCAAGTCAAGCAAGAAATTGATCGATTTGGGCGGTTGCATCTAAGGCACAGCTATACGAAAGTCGCTTGATCATCAACGTGTGTCGCTAATGACAAAGCTAAGAGGGCGAAGGCTGATAGAAGAGCATTGAGGAACTAGTATTTTCTATCTCCTGCACGGGACATTATTCTTTTTCTCATGTTATTTTTCCTTTCCCTTAAGATTGTACCCCTTTTGTGCAATTTTTATAGGCCTTTGTGTCATTTTTGTATACCTATGAAGGGTTTTGGGGATAATGGATTGGCTTTAAAAAGACGTATATTTTCTTCAAAATTCGTTAGGCCTAAACCCTTGGCTAAAAAATTGTCACCAAATTAAGATGCACGTTTATTATAATATGCTTGTGTAATATAACTGTTTATGTGCTTATACGTGTTATGTTGATTCGAATCAAAGGCGAGTGGATCCAATAACATTTTCCACAGAGCATCTCTAAGCAGAAATATACCCCACTATACAAAAGTCCGACCAAAAGTACTCCAAGTCTCCCAAGTTTCTCAGAAAAGTCCGTAGTTATTCTTAAAACTTCCAAAATGATCGCTACCATTTTAGGAAAGTTTACTTTAGAATCAGAAAATGTCATTATAGTTCGATCAACATAGGGCCTGATTTCTCCTCCGTGAGATACGTAGGAAGCCTTTCGGCTCGTCCCATATCTCCAAAAGCTCTGTTGTCCTCCACTTTCTTGAAAGAAGAAGAGTTGAACCTTCCTGACAAATTTCACCTATCCATATCATTGAGCAAAATCCTATTCATTGAAATCCTCGAGTCATCATTACTTCATGGATCAATTCGCATGAGATGAGAAACAACTCTATGTATTTACTTCCTACCTTATCATCTTGCTTTACATATTTTACTTTGCCGGTAATAGAAACTACTCTGTGTTTGCACAAAATGACCTTACTTCACCATATCAAAATGAATAAGAGATTCTCTTCTTGACTATAGCTTTGTTATAGGAAAAGAAAATGACTAGTAGTAAAACTGGACTCTACCAATCATTTTTCAGCCCTGTTAGTGATAGTCTCGAGGATCATGGAAGATTAATTGGAGAAAACATTGTTGAATTGGACCTCCACTCCACTCATGACTCATCGCCCATCGTATCACAGTAACTTAAAACCTGTCATTGTCATGTCATGTCAAGAAGCAAAATAATGAAAGCCCTAGAACAGTCAACAAAAGAGTCAAAGAGTTTGAGAATCAAAGAAGCCTATTCTAGAGAAAACAAAGGAGGTTAACTAGGAAGGCGATGACTCCATTGGACATTTGATCCTTTTGTTCTATCAAGACAAAAGCAATGTAAACGTCATGTCATCCATAGAAGTACTTATTAATATCCTAGTAAGATAGATAAAAGTATTTTTAGGGCCATCATGAGTTTATGTACGAACTACGTTTGACCTGAATTCCCAAGAAAGGGATACGTAGGCGGCCTATGTCGGCTTCGGTCAACCCCTTAGGATAATTTGTCCCTTCTTTTTATGTACGAACTACGTTTAACCTGAATTTCTAAGAAAGGGATACGTAGGCGGCCTATGTTGGCTTCAGTCAACCCCTTAGGATAATTTGTCCCTTCTTTTTATGTACGAACTACGTTTGACCTGAATTCCCAAGAAAGGGATACGTAGGCATCCTATGTCGGCTTCGGTCAACCCCTTAGGAAAATTTATCCCTCCCTTTATGTACGAACTACGTTTGACCTGAATTTCCAAGAATGGAATACGTAGGCAGCCTATGTCGGCTTCGGTCAACCCCTTAGAAAAATTTATCCCTTCCCTTTATGTATGAACTACGTGATGACCTGAATTCTCAAGAATGAGATACGTAGGTGGCCTATGTCGGCTTCGGTCAATCCATTACATTTTTCTATATATCCCTAGCGTAGTCTTTAACTACGTTTGACCTGATTCCTACTTCAATGGGATACGTAGGCACCCCAGCGGCTCGATCATATAACCCTAGAAAATGGAAACTGGGGCAGAATTTTTGAGAAGGAATCTAAAAAATTCACAAGAAAAGATCAACATCCAACAAAGAGAATGAAGATCAGCAAAGACTTAAGATCCACTCGAGATGATACCATCTCAGACTACTCTAAACTGGGACAGAAATTTTGAGGGAGGCTTCAAAATTTTGACCAAATACTGGAATATATTTCAAATTCCCCGGCACCATATGTTAAAGCCAAGCTTTTGAAGCCACCAATTGTGACAAAGTCTAGGTAGACTCAATTTCTGGCTATGACAGAACTATTTGACGAACCCTCTAACAATGATGATGAGGTTTAGAAATCCTCTGTCAGATAAAGTCAGAACCAAAAGGCAGACGTTCGTTGAGCTAGTACATGTCATGACTGGCAGAGATTTTCTAAAGTTTTTATAGAAGCTTTCGAAACTATTTTCTAAAATTTAAGACTACTTTCAACAATCTTTACAAATCTTTTATTTAGTTATTGCATAGGCATCGACAGGAATAGGGAGTCGGTGGTGGAAGTTCCAATATGACGGAGTACCCAAAAGATGGCAAGGAGCAAATCAAGGATCAAAGAAGGTCAACACGGAGTAGTTTCATTCAAACTAATCATTTTTCTGTGGATGCAGGGATCGATACACAAAAATGAGTGTTTCTTTCGAAAAATCCCCGAGCAAGTCGGGAGACACACCAGAGCACTAATGCTCAAGAATGGTATTTTTGGATAACCCTAAAAATGGATTTAATACCCATTTATTGAGGACCTTTTTGAATTGTCCATCTCATTTCTTTAGATCATGGAGGACAAATAAAAACGTCTTGTCTTCTTTACAAATATTGTATTTAGAATTTTTCTAAAAAATAGTCTCTAGAAAAAGAGACTTTGTGTCTACTAATCATCTACCTTGAGTACAGGTACATGTAGAAAGCAAGACGCTGATAAATGAACTCAGGTGAAACTGTTTTTAAATTTCCAAGAGGGGCATTTCATATCATTGCCAATAGGGCGATTGAATATCATTGCCTAGAGGGATATTGCATATCACTGCCAAGAGGGTCATTTCATATCATTGCCAAGAGGGCCATTGCATATCATTGCCAAGAGGGCCATTGCATATCATTGCCAAGTAGGCCATTTCATATCATTGCCAAGAGGGCCATTTCATATCATTGCCAAGAGGACCATTGCATATCATTGCAAAGAGGGCCATTGCATATCATTTCCAAGAGGGCCATTAATCATTGCCAAGAGGGTTATTTCATATCATTGCCAAGAGGGTCATTTTATATCATTGCTAAGAGGGCCATTCATATCATAATCATCTTATATCTGTTGACAGGCAAGACAGAAATGCTGGCATCAAGGATATCATCATCATTTCATATCTGTTGATATGCTAGACACAAATGTTGGCATCGAGGATATCATCAGCATTTAATATCTGTTGACACGCTAGACACAAATGTTGGTGTCAAGGATATCTCATCATTTTATGAATCAGTATCTGAATGCATCAAGAGCATACGATTTGAAGGAATGCCTTTAAGCCGGTGTCTAAAGATGGATGATATATGAGATTTCCTAGAAATTGAGAATTAGAGGATCATCTATAAGTCATATTATTTGAAGTGGGATAGTGTAAAAGATCACCTATAAGTTGATAGCCTATAGGTCATCCGTAAGCCACAACGACATCCTAACTGGATAGTGTGCAAGATCGTGCAAAAATCGACAGTCTGAAGGTTATCCATAAGTCGCAACTAAATCCTTACCGAAGAATATACAAGATTATCAAATTGATACATTCAAGGGTTCTCTACAAGTCGTGTCATATCCAAGATCGATTATGTGCAGGATTACCCAAGGACTAATAATTTGAGAGATATCTATAAGTCATATCGTATCCAAGGTCGGATGATGTGCAGGAACACCTAAAAGCTAGCGATTGGGGGGATATCTGTAAGCTATCTCTTATCCATGGTCAGATAATGTGCAGGATTACCTAAAATCTAACAATTAAAAGGATATCTGCAAGTCGCCTCGCATCCAACATCAAATAATGCGCAAGATTATCCAAAGATCGACAAATTAAGGGAAATTTATAAATCGATCATAGAATATAACTGGAGAGCTTATCTTTCCACATACAAAAAGTGATATAGGTAACCAAAAGGGTTGCCACACCAGCATAAGATTACATGATTGCATGGACCTTTCTGCATAAAGTGTTGCTGGTGTCCAAAAGGGCCACCTCACTTTGAAGACATATTCAACCGACAAATGTCATAATTATACAACAACCAAGATGGCTGTTGTGTTTGTCGTTGCCAGTTTTTAATTCCAAACAGGTACAAGGAAGGGTGACTTCGCTTCTTAGGCAACAAGTCTCGTGGAGATGTGGTAAAAAACTATATGCCCCTTTCGTGAATTATGTTTAGCACTAATAATTTTGTTTGAGATATTGTCAAGAGCATCCGAGAGGATGAAAATCTCAAATCAAACCCACAGGTGTGGATGAATCCAAAAAGGACGCAGCACAATGTGGAACTCTTTCTTAGCAGCAAAACGGGACATAGTCTAGAGAGGGACGTCAAACTCTTTGGATGCGAGATAAAGGATGATCGCCACCACCATCCAAACACACCCCTGTTAGAAGTCATGTGGGTATTTTGGGATGTTCTAAGTCTCAGCTTTAACTCTGGAATATTTCTTAACTCATGCCGAGGGTAACCTTCTCTTTTTTCCGAATTCGAGTGATAGGACTCCTAGAGTTTTGAAAATTATGCCCAGGTAAAATATTATCTATGGATGTGAAGAGCTCCACGTTCATGGTTAAGAGGTTACAAGACTCTTTTCCCCAACTCGATAAACTTATCACTTTGAGCCAAAGATCGTCTGAAATAAAAGACTATCTTTTCTAACGATTGAATCGAACTACAAGTAGTCTGATTTCTTAAGACTCGGGGATATGTAGGCGGTGAATTTTTTAAAAAATCATGATAGTGGTGGTTAGATCAAAGTGCTGGTGATATTGAATTTCACTTAGGAGCTAGTGGTGGTGGAATGATTGCTCCGGTAGCTGCAGGTCCATCCAAATCAGCGGCATCCTCTTTATCAAGGTTGAATTTCACCGCAGGCTGTTGGTGTATTCAACCTCTTGCTGACTGATTCCAATTTGCTAGTATAACATTTTCAGCACATCGACTATTCACAGGATCAACCAACTTATCATCACATAAATCTTTATTATCCACCTTGGGTACACGCGCTGGTAATCAAGCATTCTGTTGGTTAACTTGAGCATTCTCCATAGCGGCCAGTCTTGTAGCTTCTTGTTCAGCCATACTTCTGATTCTTTGAGGTTCTGGGTTGAAAGGTAATAATGGTCCTCTTGATCTTCGGGTTTGTGAATTTTTTAAAAAATCGTGCTTTTAACCAAGCTTTATGAACTACAAGTGGCCTGAATTCTTATGTAACCTGAGATATGTAGGAAACTTGATGCCGAGGTTCGGCCATAACTCCATGAAACTCGTGCAAAAAACTAACCTCTTTCAGTTTCAAATTTGTAGTCAGACAAAAATTAGGAGCGTCAACCTCTCTTTGCCCAGGGTTACTTGCATCCACCCTACCTAAAAGGAGGGGGAAGTTGTTGACACCTAATTTTTGCCCTCCATAACTACGTTAAATCTCGAGTTTCTTCGATTTTCAAATAAAATTACAACAATTATTTTTCCAAATAAATGCATTTTTAAATATGTATTTGGGCTAAATTTGTTATTTAAGTGATAATTATATATTTTCATAATAGAAGTGGACCACACTTACTAGAACTTGTGACAGCCTGTACATTGTATTTATTCAATCACTTTACCTTCGTTCTTATCATCTTTGTAATCATTACTGTACTGTACTATGACCATTAGGCTGCCTCCAGTACATATCAACTAGGATCGACCCATGATAGGCTTATGCCCCTAGGATACCACCCATAAACACATAAATAGGGATCGACCCATGATAGGCTTATGCCCCTAGGATACCACCCGATAAGAGAGAACTTCCATCACTTAATTCAATTAATCTTTGAGATTATTATTTCGGTTGCCACCGTATTTTTGATACTTTGAAACAATGATACATCAATAAGAGACATATAAATAGACCATCAATGCAATAACAATGAAGTAAGAACTCATTGGTACATCAATGAAGTGTTTTGGAGTCATCAATGCCATAACAATGAAGTAGGAACTTATTGGTATATCAATGAAACGTTTTGGAGTCATTAATAGCACATGGATCTTGTTTGAGTAACCGAATACCTTCTGACATTCATTAGTGCAATAAACATGTAAGATTTGGAAAACAAGTAAGTATTGGAATGTATTGACATCTTGTAGGGTGGAAACAAGTTCATTGGTAATGTAGGACATCATACAAAACCATTATGGATCACATGTTATTGAATAACTTTGGAAACTTTCTAAATAGAACAATTGTTCACCTTCATGCCAAAGATATGGTATAGAGTATGCTTTACATACCTGACTGTCAACCTTCAATACTAGTCCCAAATGGACTTCCCGTCTTTTCGGATTACTTATCTATAATGAACATATATAGCAATCTAGTATTAGCAACCAAACGTCATAATTTAATTATTTGAATTCACCAAACTAGTGGTTAAGTAGTAAACCTTAATTACACCATAAAGGGTGTCACTTTAACCCTCTTATACTCCAATTACATTTACATGCCATGCATATTCATACAACATCCTCCAATATCAAGTTTGGATTCATTTATCCTTCCAACCAATCCATTAAACCAAATTGAGCCATAGACATAAATAATCATCAATTCAATAGTATATCACCATATCCACCTTCCATAACTCAATTACCATATCCATCTTTCATAACTCAATTACCATATCCATCTTCCACAATTCAATACAACCAATTCATACAAAATAGTCCATAACCCTATTTCCATCACCTTTCAATAACAACCAATACATATAATCCTCTATCACACACATACATATGGAAAAGAATAAAGGCAAACAATATTCATACCTTAGAATTCACCTCGTGATTATGCAATCCTGTTTGTAAAAATAATAGGTGTCGTTCGAAGCTCTTGAGATGACAAACGCAGTTATCGGATTACTTTGGAATTTCTACGGTTGAATCAAAAGTAATTTAAAGGTCAAATTTGGCTAGGGTTTGTTCTTTCTCAATGATTAATGATGAAAATGAGTTTTTGAACTCATATATATGTATATATACACATATTCCCATCCATAATATAATTGAAAATGACCAAAATGCCTTTAAAATTTAAATAATGTCAAATCTGTCCTTTGGTGGACTGTTTTGATAAGCTAAAGTATATTGACCATAACTCTTTGCTCAGATATCGGATTTGGGTAAAATTGGTATCGTTTGAAGGATAATTCAAAGGGCTTTCATTTCATATAAAGTAGGTCACCCAGTTCGTCCTGTACAAGGAGTTATGGTCATTTGAAGTTGACCCTAAAAATTTATTTTGATAGGCTGAAGTAAAACTAGTATAACTCTTTACTCTAACGTTGGATTTGGATGAAACCAATTGCACTGGAAAGAAGACTCAAAGATATTTATTTTCATAGGTCGCAGTTCTCCCATTTCATTATAAGTTGACCCAAAAATTCGGCTGGCCTCAGTAGTTTGTGTGCAGGAAATTTTCCTGCACATTTACTATTCCCAAATATCCCGGCCACCATTTTATAGATTCGAACGTGCTCGATTATATCTGAAACCTATCTGTTTTTAGAAATCTTTATATCGTTGGAAATCTTATTCAATAACCTTCTTATGGAACCATCGACGGGTAAATTCCGGTATAAATAAAATTAAAAAATTAATTCCATATAAATAAGACCAATACACCTACTTGAATACACCAATACACGTACTTGAATATGGGGTGTTACATGCTTCCCCCCTTTAGGACATTCGTCCTCGAATGTTAGCGTAGTTATTCAACCGAAACAAGTTCAAGTCCATCATTAATATTCACATCATCACATAAATACTATGCATATATAAAAAAAAAACCTTACTTGTTAATGTTCTAACTCCGTTTCTTGAACTTCCTCTTCATCTTTGAACAAATGAGGGTACTTAGATTTCATTGCTTCCTCAGTTTCCCATGTAATCTCATCCCTTTGACGATTTCTCCAATGTACTTTCACAGATGCTATCTCTTTATTTCTCATCTTCTTAACTTGACGATCTAGAATAGCAATAGGCACTTCCTCATAGGTAAGATCTTCCGCAACTTGCACATCCTCAGTAGAAGTGATATGTGATGGATCTCCGATGCACTTTTGAAGCATTGACACATGAAATACCGGATGTACTGATGAGAGCTCTTGGGGTAGATCTAATTCATATGCAACTTCTCCAAACCTTCGAGTGATCTTATACGGGCCAATATAACATGGACTCAACTTTCCTTTCTTGCCAAATCTCATTACCCCTTTCATTGGTGATACCTTCAAAAATACCCAATCACCTATAGAAAACTCTAGCCCTCTTCTTCTACTATCCGCATATGACTTGGGTCGACTTTGGGCTGTTTCCAATCATTGCTGAATTACTTTAACCTTCTCTATGGCTTGATAAACAAGATCCGGTCCAAACAAAATAGTTTCACCCACTTCGAACCATCCTATTGGTGATCTACACTTCCTTCCATATAAAGCTTCATATGGTGCCATTTTGATACTTGAATGATAGCTATTATTGTAGGCAAACTCAATAAGAGGCAAATGATCATCCCATTTTCCCTTAAAATCTATTACACAAGCTCGTAGCATATTTTCAAGTGTTTGGATGGTACGTTCTGTTTTTCCATCAGTTTGAGGGTGAAAAGTTATACTCAACTTCACTTGTGTTCCCAAACACTTCTGAAAAGACTTCCAAAAGTTTGTGCTAAATTGGGTTCCCCGATCTGATATAATAGAGATTGGCACTCCATGTAATCGGACTATCTCTTTAATGTATAGCTTCGCATACTCTTCAACTGTGTAAGTGGTCCTAACTGGTAGAAAATGTGCGGATTTGGTAAGCCTATCAACAATCACCCATATAGAATCAAACTTCCGGGATGTACGAGGCAAACCAATAACTAAATCCATGTTGATCATGTCCCACTTCCAGCTTGGAAGATCAATGCATTGCATATAACCTTCGGGTTTTTGGTGCTCAACTTTAACTCTTTGACAATTTGGACATTCAGCTACAAATTCTGCAATGTTCTTCTTCATGTCATTCCACCAATACATATCTTTCAAATCTTGATACATTTTGGTTGATCCTGGATGCATGGAATACCTTGAATGATGTGCCTCTGTCATAATCTTCTTTCTTAGCCCGTCTACATTCGGCACACACAATCGGTTTTGGCACTGAAGTACTCCTTCTTGTATAAGCTCAAATGCCTTGGTCGCTCCACTCTGAACTTTATCCTTAAGCTGTAACAAAATAGGATCTGCATATTGCTTCTTTTTCACTTCAGCTACTAATGAAGATTCCGCAGCATTATGTACGATAAGCTCTTTATCCGGAGTTTCAAGAAGGTGAACTCCCAAACTATCTAACTGGTGAATGTCTTTAATCATCCCTTGCCTTTCTATAGGCGCCATCATAGACTTACTACTTAACGCATTAGCTACCACATTTGCTTTCCCTGGATGGTACAAGATATCAACATGGTAGTCCTTTAATAGTTCAAGCCATCTCCGCTGCCTTAAATTTAGATCCTTCTAATTAAAAATATATTGCAAGCTCTTATGGTCAGTATATATATCAACATGAACCCCATATAAGTAGTGGATCCATATCTTTAAAGCAAAAATAACTGCTACTAGCTCAAGATCGTATGTAGGATAATTTTTCTCGTATGGCCGCAAATGTCTAGAAGCATATGCTATTATCTTACCATGCTGCATCAATACACATCCTAAACCAATTCTGGAAGCATCACAATATACTGTATACCCTTCGGTACCTTCTGAAAGTACCAACACGGGTGTAGAAATCAACTTGTTCTTTAAATCTTAAAAACTCTTCTCACAGGCATCATTCCATTGGAATTTGGATGCTTTATGGGTTAGCTTGGTTAAGGGTGCTGAAATGGAAGAAAAGCCTTCAACAAACCTTCTATAATAACCGGCCAACTCGAGAAAACTAAGAATCTCCGTAGGCGTTGTGGGCCTTGGCCAGTTATTCATAGCTTCTATCTTTTGAGCATCAACCTTTATCCCTTCACTAGATACAATATGACCCAAAAATGCCACCGACATTAACCAAAACTCACATTTAGAAAACTTTGCATAAATCTTACAATCACGAAGAGTCTGCAATGCCTGTCGTAAGTGATTGGCATGGTCCTCTTCTGATCTAGAATAAACTAGAATATCATCTATAAAAACTATCATAAATACATCCAGGAAAGGCTTAAACACCCTATTCATCAAATCCATAAAATCTGTGGGTGCATTTGTTAGCCTAAATGACATATCTAGAAACTCATAATGACCATACCGTGTTTTGAAAGCTGTCTTGGATATATCTTTTTCTTTGACCCTCACTTGGTGGTAACCTGACCTAAAATCAATCTTAGAAAAGCACTTGGCGCCCTGTAACTGATCAAATAAATCATCAATTCTTGGGAGAGGATATTTATTCTTAATAGTCACCTTATTCAATTACCGATAATCAATACACATCCTCGGCGAGCCATCTTTTTTGCGCACAAATAACACTGGTGCTCCCCAGGGGGACATACTAGGCCTTATGAACCCCTTCTCTAGCAAATATTTCAATTGCTCTTTCAATTCTCGTAATTCTGCTGGGGCCATTCTATACGAAGGAATGGAGATTGGTTGGGTGCCTGGTATTACATCAATACCAAACTCTACTTCTCGTTCAGGAGGCAAACCTAGAAGATCTTCAGAAAATACATCAGAAAATTCATTTACCACTAGAACAGCGTGAAGAGTTGGTGGCTCCACTTCTGTATCCCTTACTCTAACTAAATGATATATGTATCCCTTGAAAATTATTCTTCTTGCCTTAAAATAAGAAATAAATCTACCTCTTGGAGCGCCAATTTCACCTTTCCATTCAAGGACTGATTCATTTGGAAATTGGAAATATACATTTTTTGTGCAGCAATCAATTGTGGAATAACAAGACGCCAACCAGTCCATACCCATTATAACATCAAAATCTACCATTTCTAACTCCACAATATTAGCCATCGTATCACGACCACAAACAGTTACTATGCAGTTTTGGTAAACCCTTCTAGCTATAATAGATTCCCCAACTGGTGTGGACACTTCAAATGGCTTAACTAATAGTTTGGGTATTCTTTCGAACTTTCCATCAACCAATGGAGTAACATAAGATAATATAGAACCGGGATCAATTAAGGTATATACATCGAATGAAAAGATAGACAACATACCCGTAACCACATCTAGGGAAGCCTCTAAATTCTGTCGATCCGCTAGAGCATACGTGCGATTTTGAGCCCCACTAGAACTCGTGGCTCTTTTGTCACCTCTAAAATGACCCATTGGTTGTGCACCCCTTCCTGAATAAGGCATCGATGATGATGATGCAACAAATAACCCCGTAGGTCATGCCAAACCCCCTATGCCCCTTCGTAGGCATTCTCTCATCACATACCCCGACATACCGCACCAAAAGTAAACATTTGTCCCCAGCAGACATGCGCCCAAATGATACCTTCCACATTTATTGCATGGCTGTCGAGGAGGTCTCGATTGGCTCATATTCACTTGCCCTTGGTACCCTACTATCCGTGAACTCTGACTCTCATTTCTGTGCCCAAATTGATTTCATCTAGACCCTTGGAACTGTGGTGGGGCACTAGCTACAGAATAAGAAGATAATAGCCTAGGTGGTCTAACAGAAAACTGTGGTCTGAACCCTCCTTAGGATGCCATGAACTGCCCTGTAGATCTGGCCCTCTTGGAATATCCTCTTTCTAATTCATGTGTTCTTATCCCTTGTCTCTGATCTTCAATTTTTTGTGTAAAATCTTGGATCCTTGTTATGTCCATATCTTTGCTCAAAGCGGTAATAGTACAATCTCTAACCAGATATGGATCCAGCCTATCCACATATTGATGAACTCTGTCATCCATAGTAGCTACAATATTAGGAGCATATCTCGACAAGGAATTAAATTGGAGACTGTACTCCCTCACGCTCATATTCCCCTGATGAAGATTTAAAAACTGATCTACACGGGCCTGACAAATCTCAAATGGAAGATAATGATCAAAAAATGCCTCTTTGAACTCTTTCCAAGTAGCTGGGGGTGCATCAATACTCCTAGATTGTTTCCAGTCCTCATACCAATATATAGCCTCTCTTTGAATCTATACGCCGCTAACTCCACTGTCTCTCTACCCGTTACATACATAACATCTAAGGCCCTTTGAATTTGAACAATAAAGTCTTGTGGGTCCTCGTTAATATCTGATCCATTAAAAGTGGGAGGATCCATGTTAAGAAAATCCTGTGTTCGAAGGCTAGCCGCCCTATCTGTACCACTAGGACCCATGGTAGGAATGGCTTGCCCTTAAGCTTGCCCAGCAACTATACGAGTCAAAAGTTGCACTGCATTTCTAAGAACATGATCAGCATCATTAATAGGTGGCTTTGGGGATATAGTTCTCCTCCCCCTTATTTATTCCGGAGTGGAAGAAGTTTCTGATGCATGCTCAGCTGGAGCCTCACATTGATTAGCTGGTATAGTGGGTGACTTACTAGTCCCCTCTCCGGCAGCCACATCTACTTGTTTACCAGTATTCTTACTTCTGGTAACCGGCATCATTACTATAATAAAAAAAACAAACGGATTCAGTGGTCAACTATGACTTCATATACAATATAGGATCTATCGCACAATCTAAGACATGAAGAAAAAAACAATTCCTAAATGTCCATAGCCTCCTGTTTATAGATGCGGTGCACGACACACCGATAAATAATACTCTATGTAGACATGGCTTTGTAGACTCACTAGGACGAACTTCTCTGATACCACTTTTGTCACGCCTCAAATCCTATTGGGGCAGACT
>NC_061114.1:229333838-229363538 GCF_002878395.1 Capsicum annuum | reverse complement strand
GTGTTTTTGATCCAAATAGGTGGATGGAGGGGTATTTTGAACCAATAGAGGAAGAAGGACATTTTTGAGTCATTTCTAATACATTAAGGGTATTTTTGAGCCAAATAGATGGATGGAAGGATATTTTTGAGCCTAAAGGTAGAAGGAGGATATTTGTGTACCATTTTCAATAGTTGAAGGGTATATTAGACCCTTTTCCGTTAAGCAAATAATGTAGAATGTTACAATTAGGATTCCCTTGACACATGAGATGAAATTATAATATGAAATTATATATGATGAAGTTGATGTTTTATTTGGACATGTAATTTGAGATTTAAGTTGGGATTTTTTCTGTATAAATAAAAAGATTTCATAAGTTATGAAAACTATCAAAATTGTTCCAATTTTTTATACAATTTTTTTAAATAGGCAAAACTGCAAAAGTTCATAACAAAAGTATAATAAACTATTACAAAATTATGGGATAATACTTACAAAAATACCTGAACTTTGATCGAATTTTTAATTGAGCATACTGAACTTTGCGGGGGTCCTATTACCCCCTTAGACTTTTTAAAATGAATTTAATTCCCCCTCGAAACTCTATACCCTGTTTCTGCTGCCGGTGGTGTAATACACGCACCAATCTCATTTTTATACGTGTATTAGCGTGTGTAATACACGCGCTAACATCATATTTACACGTGTCCAAAGAGACAGATATATACCATTAAAATACAAAAAAAAAGTCTAGGCGGTTAATAGGACCCCCGCAAAGTTCAGTATGCTCAACTGAAAATTCGATCAAAGTTCAGGTATTTTTGTGAGTATTATCCCCAAAATTATTCCAAAAATCAACATTTATCGAGCAAATAATAAATTTGATAAACAATAAATGAGAAAGTAGGAGTTGATTTAAGGTATAATAAATTTTATAGGCGTTTGGTCATGAACATACAAAACAAATTGAAATTGAGTTGGAGTTGAAGTTAGAGTCGGAATTACATTTGGTCGGAGAGACTCTTTTAACTATAAAAGTGATGTTGAAATAAGAAAAAAGTGAAAACAAGTTGAGACTTTTTCACTTTTTCAAGTAGAACTCCAAATTTTATTCGGAGTTTTTCTCAACACACATCATTTTTTAATAAAATGAAGAGATTTTTCGAAAAAAGTGAATATTTTTCATGACCAAACAGGATTATATATTGATGAAAGTAATGGTTAAATGAGATATAAATAATTTAAAAATTGATAAAGTAATAATATAAACCATAATTTTTATTTATATATAAAATAAATGATTGATAAATATATATGATGGGGTTCTTTTTACAAAATATAAACTTGTGCATCGATTTTTGAATTTGAAAATTTTCAAATCGTGATCTGAAATTATTAAATCATGCTTTTTTTAGAGAACCTGGAAGTTCATGTCATGAGATGAAATTGCATAACCACACACTGATTTCACCTTATAATTTTATATCATGAACATAAAATAGCATGTCCAGTTTCCAAATGCCTTCTAAGAATTAACTATCAAAGGCATAATACATAAACATGTCCTTTAACTTCGCTTCCACATGCATCTACGCCCCTCCAACTTTATATGTGCACAAGTAGGTATTTAAAATTGTATAAAATTGAATAAGTAGACACATGTGTTCTAGTGTTCTACATAGTCAATTTGTGTCCTACGTGACATCCTATGTGTATTATGCCACACAGGATACGTATATTTATTTATTCAATTTTATACAAATTCAAATATCTACTTATGCAATACATCTAACACCGGATTAAAAGACATGTTTATATATGTCAATGTCAAACGTGTAAAGGCGTGATACATGTAATTAGTTTCCAATCAACACCACTAATACTCCACAAAGAAACAAGTTTGTACACTAATAAATTATGTACTACTAAAATCAGAAAGTAACATATTGGCCTATATGTTCCACTTAACTGACACACCGGAAAGGATAGCTCAGTGTATTAAAGTTTCATGCACAAAGTTCAAAAAAGCATGGTCTGATTGTTCGTAAGTCCTTGCATTTTTGCCCACAAAGCTATTTCTACGGCAAGAATCTGTGACCTCTTAGTTACACGACAATAACTTTATCAGTTACTCCAGCACTTCCTTTCATAAATAAAACACTATAGCATTTATATTTAATTTGTTCACTTCGTGTCATATTGAGTATAAATTTCTATATTTCCGAAGTCATTGTGATTCAGGCAAAGATTTGTCTGCTTCTTTGGCATACTTCATTTTCCTTTTTGACAAATAGTTAACCAAACAAAGACCATAAAAACATTAAACACTTTTAGTTTTATTACATATTATTCAAACTCTTTAAAAATATTGTGTGGTTGAATTCTTCAAAAATAATAACAAATATCTGTGTGATTGAATTCTTCAAAAATAATGTGTCATCAAGTGTGTATTAAATTCTTCAAAAATAGCGCATTCTTTAAAAACTTAACACAAGTACAACATCTTTTGTTCTAGCATATGCTTTCTTTTGTTTTTTAGTTAATAGTGACAAAATCAAAAACTAAAAAGGGTCGAAATAAGGTATGGTAAAATTGGAAAACTTACAAAAGAAAAAAAAAAAGAGAACTAAACTAAAAGGATTGTTTGATCGGAAAATAAGTTATTCCGAAATTAGTTAGTTATCCCATATCAAAGGTGAAACAAAAATAACATCATAATTTTAGAATAATCAATTTTAAAATGAGTTATCCCATATATTTAATCTCTAATAAATCTAACCTAGAATTAGTTTTTTTTATTATTATTTTTCATTCGGTGTTCGGTGCCCTCATTAAAGGACCAACCCCAATAGAATTTTCTCCATCCATACCCAGAGTCAAATCATCGATCAACACCCTCATTAAAGGACCAACCCCAATAGAATTTTCTCCATCCATACCCAGAGTCAAATCATCGACCTTTAATTAAGAGTGAAACAGCCCCAGCATCATCCATTACATCCACTAAACCACTGGGTAAAGCAGCCCCATACACTACATCACTAACATGGGTGGGTGAAGCAGCCCATTCACTACACCATACCAAACGAATGGGTGAAGCAAGGGATCTAAAATTAGTTATCAAGGAGCCTAAAGTTTAAACTAGACTTGAATTATTATTTTTTTTTTGGGGGTCGGGGTAGGTGGAATGATTTCAGGAATAGGGATCAGATTGGTTAAAAATGAGAGCGCCCAAAATGTCGTAACGAGGCTGAGCCTGGACGCCCATCTCGCATATTTTTAATTTGCGAGTAATGACCACTCATCATATCCCATTAAAACTTGCCTGAAGGATCATATTTTTATTTGGTCCATTCCCTTCATTATTTATTCTGTCCACTAAACACCATCACTCTCTTTCATTATCCAGTGTGGGATATTTATTTATTTCCACTTATCAATTGCCAGCTCGTCTTGTTGTGCTGTGATTGTTTTAAACCATATATAAGGTTGATGTTTAGTAGATAGTATAGTTGTTTGGCTTAGATTCAGCATTTTGATTTCCAAAAGGAACTTTCAAGCCAGAAGTTCCTTCTTTTTTGTTACTCCATTGATTGTTGCAACAAATCAATGATATAAAGGATAATACGAACTTCCTTGCGATATATTTGACCGTCAAGAACGTCGGACAACATTTTTCTTTGACAAAAGACAAAGACAATACTTGGTGTCATGTGTCTTGATCTTTATTTTCACTTGATCTCTTTATGAATGCTCCAGAGTTTGTAGAATGTTGAAGAATTGAAATGTCAATGTCCTTTTGAATATCCAAGAGTTTGGTACTTTCGAGAGGTCTTTTCAAAGGAATTTGTATTTTTATATACAGACGTGAACTAGGATGAAAAATAAATAAGCTCCAAGAAATAAGATGAGCCTTAAAGTTTGAAGATACATTGTACTCCACTCTTTTTGCAGATATCCATTTAGATCGGGTAAAATTGCAGCTTGAATTGCATCCTCCTACATGAAGTTTCTAGTGGTAGTCGCTAACCAAAAGGTGATAGGAATAGGATTCACATGAAATGAATAATTACTACTCCCGAAATTCAAAAGGTGTAAGTTTACACAGATTATGAAGGTGCAGAGGACACGAATTAGGGTAGGGGATTAGTAGGTAGGAGTACGTTCGTAATAATAAGGAATACTAGTGTTTTGTTTGTATCTGTATTTGTAGTTTTCTTGTAGTCTCTTGTTCGTGGTGTTTCGGTGATGTCTATGATTTTTGTATAGCTAGTTTACAGTATTACCTTATGGGTGTTTTGTTTCTTTTATTATCTAATGGTGTAATAACTCGTTTCGTTTTGTTGTTTGCTTTTATGTTTTTTGTTTGCTTGCTATACTTCTATTTGTCCTAAGTCGAGGTCTATCGAAACAACCTCTCTACTTCATATGAAATAGTAGTATGAACTTAATATCGATTTATCGAAAACAACCTCTTTGTCAAAAACAACCTCTCTACTTTATATGAACCTGATATCGAATATTGAAAACACCTCTAAAGTACCCACTTTGTGAAAAAACAACTTTTCAATCGGAACTAGATTGCATTTTATCACTTCCAAACTCCCATGTGATAGTGATATTACACTTTATCCATTTCAAACCCCCAGTTTGTGAAAAAACAACTTTTGTATTGGAACTAGATTACATTTTATCCCTTCCAAACCCCCATGTACTATGAGATAGTGATATTACACTTTATCCCCCAATTTGTGAAAAAACAACTTTTCTAACAACTTTTCTATCGGAATTAAATTGTATTTTATCTCTCCCAAATCCTATACCAATGTACTATGTATGAGATAGTGATATGACTATCTTACCCTCATAGACCCATACAACTGTCCCAAACCCCACTAGGCACTAGGGGAGGGGGGTGGGGGATGTTAGTTTGAAGCATAGGGATCAGATTGGTATAAGTGAGGGCGCCCAATTTGTCGTAACCAGGCTGGGCTGGAACGCCCCTCTTGCATTTGTATAAAATGCAAGTCATGACCACTCATCACTTCCCATTAAAACTTGCCTGAAGGATCATACTTCTTTCGAAGCCCAATGCCTACATTCTTTAATCTTACCAAATCAGCCAACAACTTTCTTCACTCTTCGATGTGGGATGTTACCTCCCAATTTTCTCATTCCCAACTCTCATTCTCACTTGATATTAACCCCAAATTCATTTTGCAGCTTATATATAATTTATCAACTTTGGATTCAGACTCATGTTAGCAAGTCTTATGTAGGGAGATGACGATGTTTCTTATCTAAGGTGATCCCATTTTTTGGACTCCAAGGATGAATTAGTATTTGCTGCTCAATCATCGGTAGCAGATGTAACGTTATAGGTACGGGTTTAACTGAACTCATAACTTTCGAAACGGAGGATAAACTCGTGTAAAAATTTACTAAAATTGTGATTATATTTCATGATATTACAACTATCTATTATAACTTACACCGAGCTCAAAAAGAAACAATAGTATTACTATCAAAATGTATAAAGAAACATTTTTCCACGTCTAATAACATTTGTTTCATCCCTTGGAGAAATCATGGAAGGATTATCCACTTAGGCTTTCACCCTTGCATACAATTATTGTCCAAGATGTCATTTTATTCCACATTCCTTGATTGTCTAACTTTATCAGAATTGCTGTCCATGAATATGGATACACCTACATTTCCAATTAGGACACTCATATCTATTGATAGTGTGGTTTAACATGTAGTAGAATGTTGGAGTACTTTATAATTGTACAAAAGATACGAGACACGTTCAGAATTTGAATTTGGTAGATTCAAACCTTTAAAGTTATTAATAGTGAACTTAAATGACAGCTCGGTGCACTAAACCTCCCCGTTATGCGCAAGGTGGGAAGGCCCACCACAAGGGTGTATTGCAGAAGAAACATTGTTGATTCAAAATTAAATATTCGCAAAAGAAAAATTAATGGTTTTTCATTGCTCCTGTGTAAAAATGATGGATTCGATTAATTCATAGTACTATACGAACTCCTAAAATACTTGCATAATTTTAAGCCTCTTTAGGAAGCTGATTGCAAACCATTTGTTTGAGTTATTTGCAAGGGAGTACTAAATGCACATCCACAATTTCATGTATATATATTGAAAGCTAGGTACACAAATTTATTCATTTTTATTTTAAATGAGGAAAAAATCAAACATGGTTGATATCTTCAAAAATTTAAATTAAACCAAGTTAAAAGAACATTACTGAACTTCAATCTTGGAAAAATAAAGGGCAGCCCAATGCACTAGAACCTGCTCAACCGCTATGCACGGGGTTCGGGGGAAGGCCTCACCACAAGGGTGTATCACACGCAGTCTTATCTTGCATTTCTGTCGGAGGCTGTTTCCAATGCTTGAACTTCAATCTTGGACCAACAACAAAATAGAGATCGCTATAGGGTCTTTATTCTTACCGTTACACTTCGTATCATCAAGACCACAACAACATATCCGGTGTAATTCCTCAAGAGACATAAATATACTTCATATTATCAAGACATTCACAGCAAATTTCAACAATTTTAGTAAAGTCAGGCAACAAAATGCCCAAATAAAACAACATTTTCTATCACCCTTTGAACATCCACTTCCACTAGAATCTAAATGTGTTTTGATGATAACAATAATAATAATATGCTACAGTATTACAATTTCCCAATCACCATATGATGGAGATTATATATACAAAGAGGCTGCTGTTCCAGAGAAGGAGGGAGCTAAGAATCAAGAAAACAAAAAATGAACTTTTTTTCTGCTTTTCTTTAGCAACTTAAAATGCTGAATCTAAGCCATCTAATATATCCAAAACATTAGCCTTTGGATGTTGAAAGTCGGTACGAGGGGAGTTACCCATGCTTCTACTTAGCGCCCACACCTTTTTCCGATTCTTGGGCAACAGAAATTCCTGGCTTTTGCTTCTTCCGGGAAGCACACATTTCCGTTTCATCACCTTCTCTAGTAAGTTTCTATCTTCGAGAGAAATCTGGACCTTAGATGTTTTTGAGCTAGTGTTTGTCACCTCGGTCTGCAGATTAAATCCTTTGCGTGTTGGTGATCGTCCTGGGAAAGCCTTGGGGCCGTTAAACCTTACCAGGCTGATCAGACGGTGAAGCCATGTCACTAGCTCGAGAACATGGTAGTCCATTTTCTGTTTGTCAGCATGGTAGAGTGTCTGCAGTCTAATGAGGGTAACTTGTGGAGGGTTCTTCTTTCCAAACTCGCTTCTGAAAGAGAAACAGCCAATAACATCAGAAGCGGATGGAAAATTCAATCTATCATGTATTCAACTTTTCAAGTCCTTGACTGATATCATTGTACTTCTGAACCTATGAGTTCAAAGTCGAATTTATTGAAATTTTAGTGAGATTTCGCTTGTCTATACAGTCGGACCTCTCTATAACAGTCATCCTATATAATAACATTCCACTATAACCACCATATTTTCTGTGGAACCAACCTTTCATGCTAGGTCATATCATATATTCTCTATAACAACCAAAAGTTATCAGAACAAATGATGTTATAAAGGGTTTGATTATATGCAGAAAAAACTAGGTTCAATTGAACCCGCAGTGCATGGAATATTATATCCTTGAAGAATGATGTCCAGACTGAACTGCAAATGTAGATATTCAATTTTGTGCATGTAAAGACAGAGAAGCGTGGAACTTACCCGGTATTAGCCCACTCTCCAACCCATCCAAAGCCTTGGTATGCTCTGTGATCCAGTTGCCAAGAAAGAAAAAGACAAAATCAGCATATATTAGCAAAACTTTGTGGGGGGTTGCGTTTTTGTAACTTCTTATGTAGTTAGTTTGTCCACTAGCTGGAACAACTACATGTATAATTTAATGCTCAGTTCAAACAAAACCATTGAAACACATACTTTGTAGTGTCTGCGGCTACTGGGACAAGCCACTGGAGAGTTTCTTCCATCTCTGCTTTAATCTGAGCTATCGTGAGCTGCAAAAAGTATAATGTTGAGGAACTATTTCATATAAATATAAAACTTAATGCAAACATAAGAACTAAATACTTCGTTTTAACCCCTGCGGAGTGTAAACGACAGATAGGGGGAAGAATGAGAAATTAATACGGAGGGCAAACCTCTTCCTTTGCATCAACTGCCTGCAGACGTGAACGAAGGGCTGTTTTTATGGAGGGAGGTAATCCATTATATAATCCATCCCTCATGTTAGGGGGAAGAGAGGTGGGCCGTGATGCCTGACATGATATCAAATCCCATTGTTACGAAAACTGTCGGAGCAGTCCTAAACAGTGCAATCCGTATCGCTTTAATTCAGCACTAAAACTTACAATGTTATCGATTTGAGTAATCAAGTTAGCATAGTGTAAAGCAAGACCAGCTACTCCCAGTCTTTCTTGTCGCTTGGCAGGCTCCTTGCCAGCAGATGTCAATCCTGCGAGAAGCATAGAGATTTGTCTACATTTAAGAAAACAATTATACACTGGGAAAGAAGAGACAAATGAGTACATATGCAAGTTAACTCTAGCGTTGTACATAGCAAGAGTAGTACTTAAAATGACAACACAGAGAACTGACACCATGAAACATTTACCATTCGAGAGAAGTTAAAGGTTCATACAAAAATGATAGTACTTGATATTTATAGCTAACTCCAGATGATCTTTTACACCCCTTATACCATTCTGCTTTTATTTTTTATTTTAAGAATTCCTCGCTTGGTAAATGTACAGATTAATGATTAGTCACAACTCTTTCATCTTCCCTAACATGTAACGCACATGCAGTGACTTGGGAAACTTGGATGCTGAAGGATCTGAAGAAGGAAAACCACCAAAAACTCAATGGTCGACCAAATTTAAAAATAGCAATAATCAATTAATTGTCACGTTAATCAATCAAATAATAAAGTGTAGCTTGACTTTCCCTTCGTTTCATTTCCCCTTCCATTGTACTTTTTCTGGAGTCAGGATGTTCTCTATAACCCATTATTAGTGAAAAATAGTTTGATAAAATAAAATGTAACGCGAAAAAGGTATCTGAGGCAAAAGAATGCAAGTGGCTGGTGCAATTTAGTGGTGTGGAGGGCGAACGCCCATTTATTAACAATGGCATGCTGAAAATGAAAGCCATCAAAATCAAACTGATCAATAAAATAACACATGTACTCTCATACCATTGTCCCCAAATGCTTCCACAATTGCTTGATGTATATAAGTAACAATGTCAACAAGCTTCTCCACAACCTACAACGATAAATTTGGGATCAAAAAGTGGTCATCTCTGAAGATAATAACAGCACTCTTAAAAGAAGAAAAGACAATTTTCATTTCAATCACTAAATCAAACGAAAAGTTTGTTGTCTCCATGAGCTCAACAATTTCCACAGTAGTTTTGAAAAAGTTCTCTTTTTTACGAGTTTTAGCAATTTGATTTTTGGAAAAGTGAACGAATCTAGAAAAGTGAAAAATGCATTTCTTGCAAATGATATAATATGAGTTTTGGTCAAAGTACCTCCTCCAAACCCTTGGCCCAAAGAGATTTCTTTTTCAAGCTCCTCGCAATTTTTCTTTGATGTTTTAGCTCACTGTGTAACATCATGAGACCTTCGCCTACAAGTAAAAGAACATATGTCAATTTGTATGTTAATTTACCAAATTATCAAAATGAAGAATAGCAAAGAAGCCAGGACTCTATGGGACAACCAAACATTAACAATGTAATTTTTCTTTTTTATACGAAAGCAGAAAACCCATTGATGTGAACGTCACTTATATGGTATTTGAGTTGTATATTGCTATTAGCTACAAAAATCAGCCTCTTTATCTAATGTGCAAGGCAGAGTGTTAGTCTATAAGAGAGCCCATATCGATTACATTTGTCATGACGGCAAGTACAACAACAACAACATACCCAGTGTATTCCCACATAGTGGATGGGGTCTGGGGAGGGTAAAATGTACGCAGCCCATACCACTACCTCCGAAGAAGTAGAGAGGCTGTTTCCGCTAGACATTTGTCATGACGGCATGTAAAGAGTAAGAAGTTAGTTCTTTTTTTTTATTAAACACTTGGTCAAATCAGTATCACTAAATTGCAAAAGATGAGTATATTGATGCCAAATTTGGAGAATCCAGCAGTTAGATCTAGATAGATAGACAGAGTGTTACTGGAACGAGCCAAAGTACTCTCAATAGCTAGAGAAATACGATTCATAAATAACCGTTCAGTTGCATGCCTCACAATTGTGCTTTTCCGCAAAAAGATTTCCCCACAAAATTTTCGTTCAAACCCTCATCCGGTTAAGTCTGCAACAATGATAAATCACAGAACAAAAAATAGAAGTAAAACTGACATGCCTTTTCGAGGTAGATTTAAGGAATCCAATTCCTCAAGTTTCCTCCGATAATCCTGTTCAAATCTATCCAATGCGTGCAGCTCATGATATAATTCCTGCAATGTTACCAGTGGCAGAGTCTCATCACTGACTTTGGA
The DNA here is from genome assembly GCF_002878395.1 of Capsicum annuum. Taxonomy (NCBI): domain Eukaryota; kingdom Viridiplantae; phylum Streptophyta; class Magnoliopsida; order Solanales; family Solanaceae; genus Capsicum; species Capsicum annuum. The sequence continues at coordinate 229,353,011 of NC_061114.1, read as the reverse complement.
CTATTAATATAGATGTGAATCATATCTTTTTAGAAAAATCATCAATTCGGAATAAATAAAACCAGATGTACCAATCAAGTAACTTCCCCTCTAAGTGACACTTCAACTCTTACCATTCTTAATACATTTTTTCCTTACACAAGACAGTATAATCATCATAAATCAGAAACTACTCTTGCTGGTAGATGAAAACTTGCCAAATCTCACACAGTAGATCACGTCTAATATCGAGGAAATTATAATGCCCTCAAGAAGAAACTAACAACATACTCAGTGTGATCCCGTAGGTGGGGTCAAGGAGGATCGAGTGTATGCAGACCTTAACCGGTTACCCCTACCGTGTACAGTAGAGAGATTGTTTCCAATACACCCTCACCTCTCCCCAAGAAGAAACAGTGCTCCAATATTGCCCCAACATTATTACAGTTCATGTAAGTAAGAAGGATATGAAAAAGATCTCGACTCAAGGAACAAGACGAAGAATTTACTTATACAATAAAACATGTAACGTGCTGAGAAACAAAAGCTTGTAGAAAGGTACCACGCACTTCAAAAAGAGGATCGAACTTACAGAAGTATGCTGAGCTAGCGCACTCAGTTCCTGCATCATCAATTCGGCTTCTGATCTTAGTTGTTTATGAGTAAGAGGGTCCAAGTCCAACCTGAGAAGCGGTTACAACTTCTGATAAACATCTTTAATGAAATCAGAATGATTCAACTCATCCACAATAAAAAGGTGTTAGCATACCTGGAAAAATATCGATCTAGGTTGTGCCATTGCGGATCTTTACACATATCTCCAAACCTAATGACTTCGCGAGAGAAAACATCAAATTCCTCCCTACAGAAAACATACAAACTTATTTTCACCAAGGCTTATACTGCTTACAGCATTACGACCTTTTGCAGAATTCTGAAAGGCACCTCCAAATTGTAGCTTCGACTCAAAAGTTTGAATTAATAATGTTCCACCAATTAAGACTTTACTTTTACATACTTCCACTGTTGTATTTTTACATACTTTGAACCTAGAACTTCCAAATAGTCCAGGTAAAATTAATATAAGAATATTGTTTTCAATTAGAAAATATATCGGTAGATAGTATCTTGTTAAATAGTTCTTGGAAACCCTTATGCAAGGTAAAGCTGCATATAATACACCCTGGTGGTGGGGCCCTTCCCCGTACCTTGTGCATAGCGGGAGCTTTAGTGCACTGGGCTGCCCTTGTAGTACAACAACAAGAACAAACCCAGTGTATTCCCACCAAGTGGGGTCTGGGGAGAGTAAAATGTACGCAGTCCATACCGCTATCTCCGAAGAAGTAGAGAGGTTGTTTCCCATAGACCCCCGGCTCAGGATAAAGAATAGTAAACAAGAGCGTTATGAAACATGAAGCAGAGTATATGACATAACATAAATAAGGAATAAGACATAATAAAATAGAAATCAGGGCAATACGAAATAAGATAAATAAGCGCAATATGAAATAAGAGATAAGAAAAGGACAACCACCGAGCAGTAACAAACACTCACAGACCAAAGGCACCCACCACACCCAAACCCTCCCAACTAGAGGCGGGCTGCCCTTGTAGTATCTTGTTAATAGTTAATAAGTGAGGGGTATGGAGTGGATATTTAAAATACTAACCTTTTGTCGGCAGCAGCAATAGCAAGCAGCTCCTTCATATTAGTAGAAACCAACTGTTGCACTCCTTTTGAAGGTAGAATTTCCTTCTTTAAATACTCGACATTTTCTTTGGAAAGAGATTGCAACAAACTTGCTCCTTTGGTAATAGTATTCGCTACCTCAAATGCTAGAATAGATATTTTATTCCCTCTTGACGCCATTCCTGTCATAAAGCCTCCAGAGTTCAAATTTGTCATGCTGCTCCCGAGTGTATCTAATACTTCTACTGCTTTCTCTAGGCCGACTGTGCTGGCCTTGCCAAGAAAAGAGCTAGGAGCCTATCACAAGAAGAAATCATGACTCGTTACCTTACAAAAGCGCAGTATAAAATTCCAGATTACTTGAAATGTGAAAAACAAGAAAAAGAAAAGGAAAACTGAAAGTTGCTCAAACATGGCTCTTGCAGTGAGTTGCCGAGGTTACAAGAGAAATAGATAATTAATTCAACACATGTAGTTGCTCAAACACGGCTCTTGCAGCGAGCTGCCGAGGTTACAAGAGAAATAGATATTTAATTCAACACATGTTTCCCAAAGCATGCCACAATTAAGTTGTCTCATGCGCCATTTTGGCACGAACCAATCAGTATGTGCTTCTATGTAATTTATCTCTAATCCATAGAGTCATCTCAAACTTTTTGAGAGCAGCCAAAAGTTTCAGCACAAAAAATCACGTTGAAGTACTCAAGCTTCCAAATTGTTGATTTCTCGAATAAAATCACAACTTTGTTACTGCAAGACCATGTTTTGAGAAGCAGCGAACACCGATAACATCACCGACGCGTTGAGCAGAATTCAAGAATGCACAAAATGTCAAATTTACCATATGTGCTCTAATCCATGAACATGTTGATGGAACTGTCAGCTTCGCGGTACCATTCTATTTATTCTAAAGGAACTGAATTAGTTATAGGACTTCGAACTACTTTCGCTTGACAACGACAACAAAACATACTAGCATCATTGTCCAGCTCTAGTATAAGCTCATAAAAGACAGCTTACACTCCATTTTTTAGCAGGTCTTACATTTTGATCGGCATACTACCAAGTTGAAACAACAACTCCAACATCACCCTACTTCCGCACATTCTTATTCATCAAACCAATTCTTCCCTTTGGTACTAATTTCACTAGCTTCTGAAAACCTGTGCACCTCGTAATTACAAAATCGAGAAGTTTCTATTCACGTCGATTTTGCGGTCAACTGACTCTTTCCGATTTTCTCTCTTTCATCTTCAATTTTCTTTTTTCTTTCCCTTTTTTAAATATTTTTTCAGCTAATTTCCTTGTTGAATTTTGATGTGATTAGTCAATCAAAAAGGCGTAAGAGCAATTCTATGATCAGGCGTGCAAGAGTACTCAGGATCAATAACGCATGGAATAAAAATGAGCATCCAAATAAATCAACCAAGATTATGTTTCCATAAAAATGAGTACCTTGTTCCCTCCTGTTCTAGCAGGTGTCGATGGCTTTAACTCCCTCGAAATCGACATGTACAATTCACCAGAATCATAGAGATTAGGCGTCCCACGAAAAGCACTCACATCAGGATACGAAAAAGATTCCTCTTTCTTCTGCTTTCCCATGCTCCCTACTGACTTTAGCTTCTTCGAAGACCCCGTGGTACTCTCATGGTGAATTTCAGCTTTATTCCTCCCTGTCCCACCTGTACAAACACCTCCCATTTTGCTCCCAACACTCAAATGGGAAAAAAGATTCAACCTTTACACCTATCACAAACAAAAACAATAAAAATTGAAATCCATCCATCAATCAACAACAACAACATACACAATGTAATCCTCCCACAAGTGGGGTCTGGAGAGGTTAGAGTGTATGCAGACCTTACCCCTACCTCGTAGGGATAGGGAGGTTGAAACCCATCCATCAATCAACAACAACATACACGGTGTAATCCCACAAGGGGGGTCCGGAGATATTAGAGTATACGCACACCTTACCCCTACCTCGTAGAGATAGAGAGGCAGTTTCCAAGAAATCCATTAATCAAATCTATCCATTTTTTAAGCTAAAACAATCCAAGAACCATAGAAAGGCCTAAAATTCATTCCATTTTTCAATGATTTCAAAGCTAAAACATAAAAAAAAACTCAAAAGGGTATCCATTTTCAGTCTCTAAAAATCAAGAAAAGCAAAGAAAACAACCATACCAAACTTAATCAGCAGAACAAGAAAACTCAAAATTCAGAGAAAAAGATAAGGCAAATAAGTATAATTCTCTAGTGGGGTTTTAAAGTTTTCACTTTCCAAGAATCATAAATGAGAAACCAAGAAAAAGATCACTTAAAAAAAATTATAATAAATTTTAACAAAGCTAGTCCGAACACCACGATTATAAAATTAAAAAAAAATATATATATATATAATACCGCGTGTTATGGAGCAACAAATAAATGAAAATGGAGAGTTAATGGTACCTTAGAAGGAAGAAGAAGATTGAGAGGACACGGACAAGCAGCTGAATTACTTGACCAAAAGATTGCTGTTTTTTGTTTACTTTTGTTCTTTTGTTTGTACTTTGTGTTGTGTTGTGTTTGTGTTTATGGTTAGAATTTGGGTTTTTGGGTTTGACTCTTTGAGGAGAAAAGTTCAAAGTTTGGCATAAAAGTCTTCTTCGCAAAATGTAATGGATGAATTATTTTATTTTTAATTTTTTTTTTTTGGGTTTTATTTTAGTAACTTGATTTCTATTAAATATAATTGTTTGAATTTGTTTGTATTTCCATCTTTACTTATTTATTATATTAAAAATATATATTTAATAATATTTATTTAGTTTGAAAAATTTAATGAATAATTTAATATGATAAAATTATTCTTATTATTTAGTACTACTACTACTTTTAAGTACGTGTGTCGAGTTAATAGTGGATAACTACTAATTGATGGGAAGTACTTTAGAGCAGGGGCGGAGCTACATACAAGTTAGGGGAGTTCAATGAACCCCCTTCGATGAAAAATTATACTATATGTACATGGTTAAAATTATTATTTATGTATATATAATAGATGTTGAATCCCTTCAGTTGGTTCGTAAATCTACTTGTGAATTTCCTTGGTGTCAATCCTGACTCCGCCACTACTTGTGGTTTAGAATTTGGGTTTCACACTTCAGAAAAAAGTAAGTGGAGAAAAGTTCAAAGTTGGGGATAAAAGTCTTCCTCTTGAAAGGTATACTAGGTAAATTATCATTAATTTTAATGGTCCTAAAAATTAACATGGTTAGTGACAGGATGATTGGATTATTTCATTTTTAGTTAGAAATTTCTGATTTCAATGTTAAGTAGAAGAAAATTTTTGTAGTAATGGATTTTATAACATGTAATGATTTAATTAAACTCTAACATGAATGCTATTAAAATTGGAGAAAATCGAAATAATAAAAAAGTTAAAAGAGCAGAAGAATTGCCTGTCATTCTTGTTTTTCTTTCATTCTATCTATGTCACAATTGGAGTATGGGAGGATATTTTTTTTTTTTACCGATATATCTTTTTTAAATTCATAGTTGACGTTTGACTAGAGATTTTAAAATAAATTTTATCAACATATTTTTAAATATTTATTTAACTATGAAATTTTAAAATTGGGTCAAATGTATTTTTGAGAGAAATTTTACCTTCAATCATAAATTTTGATTTTTTTTTTTTGGTCCAAACACAACTTTGAACAATAAAGATTACAACTTCAAAAACTCAAAATTTCAACTTCAAAATCTTATCAAACTGGAGCATAGTAGGCTTTGCACCTGTAAAATATAGTGTATCAACTATACTAATAGATTAATAATTATCTCAATTATACTTCATTATCAAATACTATATTAATTAATCATTATGACTATGTAATGTGTATGATTTTTCTAATTCAATTAAACAAACGTTTTGTATGAATTTGACCAAGTATATTTTAATCAGCATTCACCATCATGGTTACTTCATCTCGTAAAAGTTTATTGGCATTAGGTATTACATTAATTTAATAAATGCATAATATGTATGTTAATTTACATTCTATGTTACACTATAATTAATTAATTAATACATATTACCTTAAGTTTTGACTTAACCAACCATAATAAAATAGCATAATTTGATGTAAAATATTAAATGCATAAGTTTTTATCATTCTTCTTTCTCTGCCCACTTGTCAAACTCTTATTATTTACTTTTATTTTTTTGTGTTTTTAAAAAATTTGTACAGGGGTGTCAATGATCAATAATTTTGGGGGAATTAAATATTATAGAGTGTGGAGAAATGTATCTACTACAAGTCAATACTATCAAGAGATAACCCAAATATAAAATATTTTGATATTTTTATGACATGTGAATTCTTTTAAATTTATTTTTTTTCATTTCAAAAATTTGGAACGTCTAGAAATTAAAATAGAACATGCTTATAGCTGTGTTTATACAAAATATCACATTGGTATTTAAATAAGTTCTACGCATATGACTTTTGACCTATTTAACGCGTAACATTTACTTTAACGTGCATACTAATTATATGTTTTCAATTTATTCAACAGCGCAATATTGATCAGTCAAAAACATTTATATTTAAAAAATAAAAGTTGCGGAGATGAAGTGTTCATATGGATTATGGAACGAAATTATGGAGCAACGTGGGAGTGACCTTTGTGGCGGATAAGATGAAGAAAGCGAGATTGAAAATGTTCAGACATATGAGCAGAAGGTGCGCTGATGTGCCCGCAAGGAGATGTGAGATAGAGGTCGGCCATAATAGGAGTAGGAGAGGTAGAAGTGTGCGAAAAATAACTCAACAATGTGATTGAACATGATATAACTCAATTTTATCGTACCGGAGACATGACCCTAAATAAGAAGGTTGGATGTCGATCTAGGATAAGGGTAGAAGGCTATTAAGTAGCCGAGTGTCGCACTTTTTGTAGCGAGGTCGGGAGCTATTTAGTATTCGTGTAGTCTCTTATTCTTTAATACGAGTATGCATTTACTGCTTCATTTGCCTTGTATCTTGTTAATTTGTTGTCCTATAATATTCTTGCAATTATGCTTTGATTACATTTTTTTTTTTTGAGTCAGTGATTTATCGGAAACAATCTCACTGCCTTACAAAAGTCAGAACAAGTTCGCATACATACTACTCTCCTCAAATTCTACTATTAGACGGCATATGTTATCGACTTATCGTTGTTGTGTGTTTGGAACTCGTTGATACTTGTTATTCTTATCTTACTGTTCAAAATGTGTGGAAATTAAATGGTACGAAAAATGAAGGTGCTAATTACATAAAACTATAATTTTGCTACTTCTCCATAATTTCTAGTGAGAGCTAACTAAGCCCAAAATTATTACTATTTTTTTCAAAAATAAGAATTAGGTATGCTGAATCCACTAGATAAGAAGGCTCCAAAAATCCAATTTGATTTTTTTCTCTCTTAATTTATCACTAATAACACCTCATTGTTAATTAATCATATTTAACTCTTTAACAAAACCACTAAGCAAAAGACAAATGTAAGCAAAACAAGTGGGAGGTCATAATGGTCACTTTGACCAAAACAAAAATGGAGTTTTATTAGTCATACTTTGTGTAGGCCCCACCAGATTTGGACCCCAAAGATAAGATTGTTGTAATTAAGCCTTTGAATTCAAATTAAATGAAAGAATTGAAATGGTCAAACATACTTAAAAATACAAATTTGTTGTCAGTATTACTAATTTTCAAAAGAAATTTAAGAAAATAGTGGCCAATGTAAATGTGTCAGCGTCACTTCTTGACAGAGGCGGAGCTCGTTAAAAAGAGGCGGAGCTAGAATTTTAACGAAGGAGATTTCATATTCAAAGAAAACTTAGGATTTCAACTAAGGGGGTTTCATATTAAAAAAAAAAAACTTAGTCGAGGGAGGTTCAACACCTATTATAACCACATAAAAAATAATTTTAATCATATATAAATATTATATTTTTCTGTCGAAAAGGTTCGGTCGAACCTCCAAACAGAAGGCTGGCTCCGCCCTGCTTCTTGACCATTCCATCCCCCGCAACTCCAACTCAGTGCTATGACATTTTTTCTAACTTATGCATAAATATTTTGAAAATAATACTTTATATATGAACTAATCAAATATTTTTATTATGCCATTTTGGGAAAAAACTACACTTTTATGTTGAAAAATTGATTAAGCTTAAATTTCTCATTTTATATTAAATGACATCCTTTTATATTATAAAATTTTAAATAAATTTATTTTTTTAAAAAATGGGGGAAGAATATGCTAAAGGAGAATGTTTGGAGAGTGAAAGAAACGATAAAGTCAAATGCTTTTGTTTTAGAGTCAACATAATGAAGTAAATTAATGGACACGTGGAAGTTTATAATTGGCTTGATTTAATAACACAATGTTTTTGTCAACTACATGCAATGCAGGCATCTACGATGTTCACACTTTGAAAAATAGTGTATGGAAATTTCCACATAAAATCTGATTTTCTTTAAGTTGTAATAATAAGAAAATTGCATGCCATGACTGTGTTTTTATTGGGCACAATTTGGAATTGTAATATCATAAATAATGATTTGATATATTTGAAATAAAAGAATAAAAACTAATGGTTAAATTTTCATGTTTAGTAGATAAATGGAGAACTCTAATGCCCTCGCAGTGAACTAATTGAGGTCGAAAATGAAAAAAAAAAAAAAAATATGCGGATGAAAAGGAATAACAAATCGATGAAAGAACATGAAATTATTTTATTTCAATAGAGGTTGAGGACATTAATGAGGGTGAGCATCGGTAAATTCCAGATTCACTGTTGTTTTTTGCTTGGAGCGGCTTACCCCCTTGTTAGTTTGAGATCTTGAATATAAATCAAGAAAATCTTGACCTTGACGCTACGCTGATCATTCCTCATGCTAAACAGGTTATGGGAGATCTCAAGCATATGTTGAATTGAGAGTAGATTTGTCTTAGTCTTTATGAGTTTCAGAGATTTAGATCAAGATAGTTCACTTCGGCTATCACTATTCTAAAAGAGGAAGCATAGCAGGCACGTTAAACCAATGTCTAACAACACGAAAAGATAGCCCTAAAGTGAGGACCCCAGAGACAATATTTCTCAATTGTTAATCAACGTAATAATCATTCCTACTTGACAAAGGTTTTTTTTATTCAATCTTTTAATAAACAAAAAAAGATTTCTCAAGATTCTTAAAACGTTAAAAGTGTATTTTTGAACCACCCCCAACCCACACACACATAATTCCACAATTATTTAGCCTTGTTAACTTTAGCTTTAGAGGGATACATGCCATTCTCCATTCTATTGTATAATTTGTATTAGTGTCTTAAAAGTAAAGAAAGTCAGCTACTTTATTTGTTTAAGAAGTTAATTCAACTTTATGGTCTAATTCATTGTCTCTAATTTTGCTTCATTTTGGGATGATATATATCGTGATTTTCAGTGGTCTAATAAATTCATTGATCAATAGTGCATTGTCTGTTAAGTATTCACTGACATTGTCATCGTCAGAACTTAACTTTCTTAAAGTACAGACAGGCTACTTGAAAGTCATACTTTGATTTGAATTATGTTTCTTCAAGGTTTGATAATAGGGATATATCCTACAAAATGTATTCAAGGTTTTTAAAGAGCAATAATCCTAGTTATACTAAATTCTGAAATACAGCACATTGGATTTAGCTCTTTCGACTCGAGATTGTTTTAAACTTGGTGTATTTAAAATGGTTTATTTACCTTACAAAGCTAGGAATAAGATCTGCGTATATTTCATCATTGTTCTTTATCGAGGCAAGTTTGTGATCTTTTATCTAATTTGATCATAAATCCAAGTAATGTTAAACTAGGAGAGATTTCACTTTCAATAGTTGAACTCGACTTAGATATATCTGCTTTGAATCAACATTTTCTTCACAGTTAATTTCGTATCAAGAATGTCGACTTGCTCTTACAATATTAATTTGACTTTTCATGAATCAAACAGTGGAAACTTTAAAGATTAAATCATTGAACTTGTGATAATTTTAAAGAGTAAAAACTTTACAATGTTGACTAATTTTTTGAATGAACATATTAAGGAACAAGTTTGTACAAAGTTGAATCCAACCTAATGTGTTAGTTTGCAAACCAAAAGATTAAATATAACTTGTATCACCAAGCTTTTTCACAAGTGGTTGCAAGTTGTATGACTTGAAGATAAAGTATCCACGGGAGAAAGCTTCAAGTATCTTGGGTTCATAATTTAAGGAGACAGAAATTGACAATGATGTCACATATCACTTTGGAGGACTGAGTGAAATGGAGGCTATCATTCAATGTACCATGCGCGATAAGAATGTATCACCAAGGCTTAAAAGTGTAGTAAGTTCTACCAAGTGGTGGTTAGACCAACATTGTTGTGTGGCAGAATGTTGACGAGTCCAAAACACCCATGTTCTGAAGATGAGACGGCAAATATGAGAGTGCTCAAATGGATGTGCGAGCACACTCAATGATTAGAAATGAAGTTATATAAGCAAGGTAGGAGTGACACCAATGACGGATGAGACGAAGTGAAATTGAGATGACTCAAGCATGTAAAGAGAAGGTGCAAGATGTTGGCTGCAGCAGAAGTTAGGAGAGGTATAGATAGGGCGGAGAAAAACTAGGGGAGGCGAAACATGACATGATTCAACTACATTACCGATATGAAGGTAAGAAGGTCGAGTACAATGATAGAATAAATAATTGAGCGTTTACTATATGTTATTGCATTTGTTTTGTATATTTACTTTACCTATTTATATTGAAACAAAGGCTTTAGATATTAGCTGGGAGTAAAATCTACGCACATCTTATCCTTATCCTTTCTAGACTCTACTTAAAAATTAATGTTGAAGGAAAATTACCATGTAAGGGTGGGTAATGTCCTATCATAAATAGATTAATACTTGAACATCCAATCCAATCAAATCAAATTTAGGTAACTCTCTCCACTATAGTACATATTCTCAGTGTTAGTGTTCAATTTTCACCTGTATAATAGGTAGTGTTTTATGATACCCTCTATTAGAGGTACATTATTACACTGCTAGTCGCTTCTTTACATATTGAGTTAACTAAATAGTTAATTGTATGCTCTTTCATATTGAGTTAGGCTGCATTTGATTTTTTTAAGATTCAAATGTCTGAATCTGAATACACATCTAAATAATTAAGATATTGTCTCTAGATCTGAAAACTGAATGATTAATATGTTGTCTCTAGATCTGAAAATTGGATGATTAAGACTGTTTGTTTTTCAACATGTAATGTGTAAAAAAAATTATTTGTATATATAATAAAATAAAAAATACGATTCAAATAAAAAATTAGTTATATATTAAAAAAATATGTAATCTAATACAACAAAATTATTATTTGATTGAGAAAAATCATTTATGTTTGTTAGTGATAGTGGATATGGTTTTTAATGGTGTTTGCGGTGACAATGATTGATGTTGGTGGTGATGGTTGTGATGACTGGTATTGTAGTGATTGTTATGATGGTTGTGATGTGACGTTGCTTGATGTTTGTAGTTTGAGATATTGATTGCGTTAGCTGAAACATGAAGATGTTTGTTGTGATAGTGGAGATAGTTGTTAGTAGAGATAAATTGTAGCGATGATAGTGGTTGAAGTAGTGGTAGAAATGGCGTTACTAGTGAAAATAGTGGTGGCAGCCGAAGAATGTGTGGTGACTGATAGTGGTTGATAATGGTGGTACTGTTGACGGCGGTTGTCGATAGTAATTGTGATGGTGGAGGTGATTGGTGGCGGCGGTGGTAGTTGACAATGGTGACGGTAGCAGAGGTGGCTAGTGGTGGTGACTGCTGATTATGAATAGAGTGAAGAATATTATTCAACACCAGAATATCTCTTCAGATCTATTAAGACTTGATTCTAGATCTGGATTATTAACACCTATTCAAACCTATTAAGAGTTAAAATCTTAATAAAAAATAAATGCACTTAATGATCTGAGATTTGATCCATTCAAATTCAGACTTCCATTAATTACAAACAAATGAAGCCTTAATCAGTTAATTGTATGCTTTTTTGCTTTTTTGTTTTCACAGTTTCTTCTCTCATTTATTGTTTTTTATTTTGGTGGCCTGGAAATGCATTAAAATAATAGAGTATTACATGAATAAACAGGATCTACAAAATTTGAGTTTGGGCTTATGCCCTTTAGAGAGACATTACAGGCCTTAATTAGTAGTTTGTTTTGCCAAGAAGATCCAACCTTGCTCCCTCTTTTGCTAGTGCATCCAGCCACCATACAATCATCAATAATAGTATTATAGTGAAGGTTTCCTTCACTAGCATAATTATAGGAACTTCTTTCGAGTCTACATCGATGTCCACTGGCATAAGAGCATTTTCTTCCACTAGTTTCAGTCCCTCAAGTACAGGCAAGGAGGTTATTAGTATTAGTTACCACATCCCACCACTCCCAGTATTGCCCAGGTAAGAGCAATCAGTGTAAAGTTCAAAAACCTTCCTCAGGATGGTGGAGTTCCCATTCAACACTGACATCAATGATTCTGTTGTTAGGAGCCTTATGATTAGAGAGGTGATGGAATTCAATTGCCTATGAATAGGCATGATACAACACAAGTTCATCAAAATCATTGTTTTTCCAGAAGGGATGATGGAATCCCAAGCAATGAGGTTGTCAAATTTTCTTCCTTTTAGCTTTAGTCCAAGTTAAGTTATATCATCGTTGGCCGGTGCAAAATCAGATGGTTAAGGAGTCTTGGTAACTAGTGCACACGAGGTAAATCCTCTGCTACCTTAAGAGCTACTACACCAGGATGCACACAAAGTAAACACTCTCAATGTAATAAATGAGTTAAAAGACCCCCCAAGTTTCCAATTAAGAAAAGAAAACAAGTGAGTCCCACAAATTTGTTAAAAAAAAAACTAAATCTTTTTTAATAACTGAGATAGTTGTTGGACAACTACATTAGTTGTTCAACAACTTATGCCACTTGTTGAACAACTTGCTCAGTTGTTGAACAACTTTGCAAAGTTAGAACTGAAACAAGTTATTGAGACGAAAAAACTTTTTAAAAAAATAATTATCCCTCCCACCTAATTTAAAGATAATTTAAAGAATTTGAAGGACGAAACTTTGGATTAAAAAGGACAAAGAAGTTTTCCAATTTAACGAGTCCTTCAAATTTTTTAAATTAGGTGGGAGGAACAACTTTTTTTTGAGTTATTTTTTTGAAGTTTTTTCGTCCCAATAACTAGTTCCAGTTGTTCGACAACTTTGCGAAGTTGTTCGACAACTTTGCTTCGACAACTGCCACAAGTTGTTCAACAACTGCGCGAAGTTGCTTAGACAACTAACATAGTTATCCAACAACTATCCCAGTTGTTCAAAAAGACTTAGTTTTTTTATTTAATAAATCTGTGGAACCCACTTATCTCCTTTTCTTAAGGAAAAACTTGGAAGGATCTTTTGGCTCATTTTTCTCCACTAGGGAGTCCTTTTTAATTCAAAGCCCCGTAATAAATAACCCACAAACTAGACAAGGGGAGGATAAAAATCATAACAAGCACAAAGAGAGGAAAAAAGTTGAGCATTCAGAATGAGTAGGAGGTTGGTATTCCTTTCATCAAAGATCGGATGAATTATTTAATCATCATTATGCTCCTTCCTTCACACCATAAAACAAACAAATTTAAAGGAAAAAAACAGCAAAATTTTATCTAACAAAAAAAAAAAAAAACTTTTTTCTACACAAAAAACCATCAGAAAGTTCGGATGTTTCATCAGTTAGGCACACAAAAAAGTACCTCAGATGACCATCATGAGAATATTAATCCAAAAATCATCACACGGTTTCACAAATTCCCCACAACAAATTAAGAAAAAAGAAAAATAACACAAACAAATTAAAACGGATGGAACGTTCTATAATGAAAATGTTCCCCTCGAAGATGTTCCAGCAGGTTTATCAAATAATCCCACCAAAATTCAACAGAGGAAAAAATATTGCTATAGGGTACTGCATTCATCCCCAAGGCATGGCTAATTAAGCTACCAAAGAGTCAAACTCCAGACCCCCCTTTATAAAATCAAAATATACAAACAATTTTTCTAATAAGTTTAAGTATGAACAATTAAGAAGCACTAGGAAAAGGACTAATTATTATATTATTATGAAATCAATGATCTTTCGATCTCATCATAAATATTTCTCCTCATCGGGCTAAAAAATACATTCAAATTCGCACAAACAAGTTATAAATTATTTTTAAAAAAGAGAGCTAAATCAATGTAAGAATGTATAACAACAACAACAACAACAGCAGACCCACAAAGTGGGGAATGTATAAAAAAGAGATTTTATTATTTATTATGAACAATTATGACGCACTCAGAATGAAAAGGACTAATTGCTAAATTATTATGACATCAATGACCTTTCGATCTCATTGATATTTATCCTCATAGTGCTAAAAGAAATATATTCAAATACGCAAATTAAACTCACAAAATCCACCACTAATCGTATTTATTTGGCTATAATTAGCAACGGATTTCTGTTAGCTACAAGCAAATTAACTACAAATGAGATAAAAAATATTTTAAAACATAGTGAAAAGCACTAGTAAAAAGATAAATATAACAACGAATAAATTTTGCAGCTAAACAACAAAACTCGTCGCTAATCCTAATCAGCTAAGAGCAAATTAGCAATGAATTAGCGACGAAATTCATAGATAAATATTTTATAGTGAAGGAAGAGGCAAGCATTCAGAATGAGTAGGAGGTTGGTATTCCTTTCATATGAATAATCGGAATAATTTTTTAATCATCATTATGCTTGCTCTGTAAAATCACAAATTTGAAATTAAAAACAAGTAGCAAAAAAAATAATTTGAACAGTAATATAATATTTCTATAACAGAAACCATCAGAGAATTTGGATATTACATCAGTTAGGCACATAAATGTACCTCAGACGACCGTCGTGAGAATATTATCCAAAAAAATCATCAAGCGGCTTAACAAGTTCATAAAAGCAAAAATGAAAATAAAATAAGAACAAGAAAATCAAACAAAAATAAATAATTTCGAAAACCTGAGAATCAAATATACGAAATCTCCGCCATTGATAAGCTCTGGTTAATCAGAGAGATATTGGAGGTGAAAATGGGCGGACTAATGTATTTATAGGATTGGAAGATTAGGGTTTCCCTGAGTGCTGTTGTTTATGGGCTTTTTAATTGATGGATCCAAAGGCCCATCAACTAGGAAAATAGGGGCAAGTGCATAAATAGTCGATTTGAGGAGCTATATTTAAGTCATAGACGTATAAGGAGTGTCTTCGAGTAACTGTCACGGATTCAAATTTTGAAAATAATTTTTGGGAGAAATGGTGTATAATAGACTTTTGTGGTCGAGCTTTTTCCCGAATTCTGTGCATAACAAAAGTTTTAGTATATTGAACTGTTTTTTTATTTTTTTTTGGCATAGCCATGTTTGTGTTATGTAAGTTATAGCTAAGGTTGAAAAAAATTATGTAAACTTCAGATATTGAGACATAATGAATGAAATTTAATATTTGTGTGAATACAATTTTCTTTTTTAAAAAATATCCTAAGTTTGATTGGATGAAAATAAGCTTTAGATATTTCTGTTTGACCTTCATAAGTAGAGTCGAACTCAAAATTTAAAGCTTATGGGCTTGAGAATTTTAATTTAAAATTATCAATAATTTACACAAATATGATGAATAACTTAAGATAAATACATGATTTGAAGAAAAAACATAAGAAATATGTATTGAGTTGTATTCGCTATCTATTCTCTAGCCCTGCCTCTCTATTAAGACGACGATAACAACACATACCTAGTGAAATTCTACAAAGTGAGATTTGGGGATGACAGATTGTACACACACCTTATCACTACGGGGCCTTTAAGCAAAATGAAAAATTGTAGAGAGATTAATTTTGGAAAATCCCAGACTCAAGTAGAGCAAATCAAAATAGTAATAAAAAGAAACAACAATGGTAGAGGAAGGACGAATAATAACAAAGCAATGCGAAAAATATATGTAAGAAATCGTAGTATCGACACGGGGTATGATCATCCAAACAAAGTAAACAATAGATGATATTAGATACCACAAGCCAAAGACAGCATGAACAGGCTACTACTACAGCATACTTAATGCTACAAACTAACACCAGACCAAAGACTGCACAAATATGTCTAATACTACGACAACACACAACTACCTACTAACCTTCTATCCTTATACTCAACCTTCACACCTTCCTATTTAAAATTATGCCTTTGATAAGCTGAAGATGTATCACATCTCATCTATTCACCTTTCGGTATTATATTTGCGCTTATGACATTGACAATCCAAAAAGGGCGAATAATGCAACGGATAGATAGCTCGACAAATTGGGCAAGTGTTCTTCATTGATAGCCATGGCAGGAGACAACTTATATGAAACGCATGCAACAATAAGTTGTAATCACTTCATTCTCATTTTTAGACTCATCATAACAAATTGGACACGTTCCATATGTGGGTCTATTGACTAGACTTGGACACCAAAATTTATAACATCGCTCGAATTCGACAAATCCTTCGGCTACATCCACCGCAATAGGTGGTTTCGATGAAAAAATCTCGCCTTCGCCAGTATATTCCCTTAACATGTCAAGATACTTAAGGACGATGTCGTTGTAATTACCACATGAATCATCTACGTTGCGTACGATGAAAACCCCTTCTTCATTTTCTAACCAACGCTAAAATGGAATATCGGGAGGATACCCCGTGAAATTAGGAGAAATTTCAGAATCAATTTTATTAGTAAGATTGATATAGCGAGCTTGGGAAATTTCAACGACGATTATATGTGTCGACCGTGGCGGTGGTAGTAAAGCTTGAGAACCTTGGAACTCAGAGAAAAAGCACTGAGAGATATCCTTGGACAAAAATTTGATAGTTTGCGTCAGAAATTGAAGAGTAGCAGAAACAAGCAACGAACCCAATGACACTTCTCTGTTCTGTAGTTTTGATAGATCAAATTGGATGACAGTAGAACACTTTCTGCTCTCCCTTGCATAGTCGTAGCTAGAACAATTATTGTCGCCCTCACAAGGATGGACTGTAATAAATGTACTTTCAATTATGAACACACACAACCCTTCGAGCGGCGAAATTTGGTTCCTTGTTAGCTTTTCGTTCCATAAGAAAAGCCGAAGCGAGTCTCAGTCAGCGGTTTCTTCGATTCTCTCCATAGAAATTTGTTGCTTTTGTTTATCAAAATGCAGATATAACCTCTAGTGACGAAATATGCATTTATAAGGTGCTTTAACTTGATGAAATTTTCTAAAATAATTAACCCGCCAAATTAAGTAATCTTAATACTGTTCTAATCCATTTGGATTAATTCATTTGTGCATGTTATTTATAGTTACATTATATTTATGGCTTGTTATTTAAAAAAAAATTCCTTTAAAAACAAAAATCGAAATTTCACTCTTTAAAATGCAATTTTCAAGTTTGTCATACCACACAAATAAATAGAAACAACAAAAGATACAACTATAACAATATCATTGGCTTCACATCAAACTTCAAATGAGAACACAACATGGGATGATCCAAAATTAGTACATGTAATAACAAATAAAGGAAAAATATAAATAAAGAAAATTTGATTTAAAATTACATAAGATTAGATCATTAATATAGTGTATGGAGTTTATATATCTGACACATTACATAATGCACTCAAAAATTATAGGAAGAATAACACAAATAACCTCTTTATAAGTTATAAGCTCAAAATAATCATGCTTTATTTTGATAATCAATTATAACTAACATTCACGTGTTATTCCTTCCTTCGCATACTACTTAACGTTTTGCCTTTTACAGAGCTCTTAATGAGAAATTAATAAAGAGTGTAAATTATCCAATATTAGAATTAATTACTCTTTCATAAATTGCTAAGGGTGAAGTTGGAAAAAAATATTCAAGTATCTCTTAAATTTTTAAGCATGTCAATTATTTTTGAGATAATTTTTTTCATAAATATCTCAAATGATATGAGACAAAGGAAGTATTTACTTTTATTAATCAGTCTACATTACTTGAGTAATTGTAGGTTTTTAATTATAATTAGGTACTTGTAGGGGTAGGAATAGGGATGGATACACTCTTACTTATATTTGTCCTTTTAGACAAGGTAAATTAAATAGTTATATGCCTATATTTAGTGTCTCATAAGTGTATAAATGATGTATAAAGTAAATATATAGATTATACATAGATTATGTAGTGACTATTCATCAATTATACATTATATTTATGTATAGGGTTTACAAGTAACATCAATATATTTTAATTTACCTTTCTTTTTTTTAAAATATAAATATAAATAAAATTTATACCTATTCTTATCTCTAAAAATAGTGAATAAAATCAAAACCCCACACTTAGTCAAACCATGCAGAATAACTAATCCATATCTACTATAGTGTAAAGGGTATTATAAATACTAACTTCATAAAAAATTTTTGCTTAAAAGTATCTTTTCACTATTTTCCTCAAATTATCAATTTCTTTTTAATAACAATGACTCCTAAAATATCTGAAATCAAGACTTTAAAATATATGTAATTTTTTTTTTTTCTAATCCACATAAGATAGGATGTTAAAATATATGGTAAAATTTAGACAAAATATATAGATAGATTTCTGATTTTTTTTGACTTGTTTTCATATTGACACCTCAATTAAGTCATGTATCTATTGATTATTTGAACTTAAACCATATTTTTATTGAATATTTAAACTTAAATCAAATCGTACCTAATTATTTTTTCAATACAATTAAAAGTATTAACTAAATTTTATATCATTTGACTTTATTAAAAGAAACTCATAAAAGGTTAAAAAAAAGGAAGGGAGGGAGAGTAAGTACTGTAACTAAACTACCACTATATTTGTTTGGTAAATAGACTTCAAAGTGGAGTGAGATTGTCTCTAATTTAAATAGTCTAATCATGTGGCCATAACTTTATCGATTAGTTCTTTCTTTCTCTAATTTAAATAGTTGGTTAAAAGGGGCTACTTTTCATCCAAAGAAAAAAAAAAAAAGCCCAACGAGTTATCTGACCGTTCACATTGGCCTATTATCTATCGGTATCGTCGCCGGAATCAAAAGAAGCAGCGATTAAACTCCGACGGCAATAAAGCCAATTTGTGTAAACTCTCCGGCATGGCGATCGATATAGTTCCTCCGCTCATTGCTGCTCAGCTGAATTACTTAGTCACTCACTGTCCTTTCTCCGTCAAGGTTCATATATTATATTAGTATATGCTTTTAATTGAAAAAAATTATTAGGTCATTTTGCTTACATTTGCTTATGGTTATTTAATGACATGAA
>NC_061114.1:229329951-229333738 GCF_002878395.1 Capsicum annuum | reverse complement strand
TTCTTTAAAACTAATGCAAAACATGCAATACATTCTCTTTATAAATGATTTAACAAGCAGTGGTGGTCATGTTAAAAGTATCCTTCCCTTGCTCTCTTCTATTTAACCATAACATAGATATATCAATAACACCCTCTCAACAATTCTAAATCATGATCAAGTACTATGACATTTAGAAAACACCTTTCGAAAATCATAAAACATGCATTTCAACTCTTTTTCCAACAAAGCCACAAGCTTTAATTCAATACAAGAGAGGGAGTTCGTAGTTTATGCTATTAAACAATCATACGTTCTCAAATTCATACATATACTTATACAAGTAAATCAATTTAGGAGGATAGGACCACAAGGTCAAAACAATTGTAGCATTTAATTAAATGCTCGAAATGAGAAACTAGAATAAGGGTTCAAAACCTCTTTGAAATTCATGCATAAAATCTGAAAATAATCATGCTCTAATAGATTTCAAGCCCATGTAGTTTTTAGGATAAACCTCGCGTACCTCTATCTCAGAAAATAATGAATGCTTCTTGAAGCTCGCGGATTGGGGATTCTAAATCTCCAATTATCTTTTAAACTCACGGCTGAATCTCTAGGTGTTAGGGATTTTTATGTTGAAACCCTTGTAGATGTTCTTGAGAAATTTGGATGTATATGGGTGTATTTTGGTGCATTAGGGATTAAAGCCCGTGTTTAAGATGATTGGGGAATGGACAATTACCAAAACACCCTTAAAATCTCAGAGGAAAAGCTGAAAATGGCCTAGGGCGATCCATCAGGCACTGCCCGGTCTGGAGCACCGCTCTAGGATAGGCGTCACCTGCCTTATCCCGGGCACCCTTCCCAGTCCAAGCAATCTTCCAGGTGAAGCGGGCAGATCGTGGGACCTCACTGGAATGGCACCCCAAACGTTCCCTTAAGCTTATCTAAAAATCTTGAAACTCACCCGAGACGTACCCTTGACTTCTCCGATCACAACGCAACAAGAATTTCAAGAAATGGAGGTCGGGAAGGTCAAAAATAAAATCCCCAAAGGTTGGAAGTCAAAAATGAGACTAAGTCTCTTTAACACTTAGAAAAATCTTGGTTTTTCTGCTCTACATGCATGCTTATTGTGCGATTACATAGGGGGAATTTTACGGGGTGTTACAAGCTACATGAGTAATATCCGATCTTGTACACACCATAGCATACATCAAACTCCCGACTGCTGAAGAATAAGGAACATTAGCTATATTTCCTTTCTCTTCCTTTGTTGTAGGACACATTTTCTTGCTTAACTTCAGATGACCAACAAGAGGTGTTCTAACATCTTTAGTACTATTCATGTTGAATCATTCGAGTACACGTTTAATGTACTTCTCCTGAGATAGCCACAAATTTCTGCTTGTCCGTTCTCGAACAATCTTCATCCCCAGAATTTATTGTGCTGGGCCCAAGTCCTTCATGTCAAATGACTTGGACAAATCTCTATTTAACTTGGCAATCATATTCTTGTCTTGTCCTATAATCAACATGTCATACACATACAACAACAGAATAATAAAGTTGTTATTCGAAAATCTTTTGAAGTATACACATGGATCAGAATAAGTCCTTTTATAGGTTTAACTTTGCATGAATGAGTCAAACTTATTGTACCACTGCCTTGGTGCCTGCTTCAATCCATAGAGACTCTTATTCAGTTTACAGACCATGGGTTTCTTTCCATCTACTTCAAATCCTTCTGGCTAGTCCATATAGATTTCTTCTTCCAAATCTCCGTGAAGAAATGAAGTTTTTACATCCAACTGTTCCACTTGAAGATCTAGGCTAGCTACTAAGCTCAAAATGGTTATAATAGAAGTCATTTTGACAATGGGTGAGAAAATTTCATCAAAATCAATACCTTTCTTCTGTTTGAAGACTTTTACCACCAATCGAGCTTTATATCTGACCAGCTTGCCATTTCCATCTTTCTTGAGTTTAAAAACCCAGTTGCACTTAAGGGGTATTTTACCTTTTGGAAGTTCAACCAACTTGTATGTGCCATTTTGATGCAGAGATTCCATCTCTTCTTGCATGGCTTTCATCCACTTGTTCTTTTCTAGATGGACCAATACCTCCGTTAGACTTTCTGGCTCCCCCTCATCGTTGATGAGGACATACTCTGAGAAAGGGTACTTGGATGACTCTACCCTTTGCTTTTTGGACCTCCTCAAAGGTTGATATTGTTTTTCTTCTTGAGTAGGGTACTCCACTTGCTCAACATAAGGTTTCTCCCTCTGCTCGGCATAATTATCACGTTGCTCCCCCTGCTCGACAACCTCATCAGCTGTACTTTCTGCACTTCTAGGATGATCAGAAGTAGAAAGAATGGTGATAACATTAGGAACTACACCATTTTGTTTCTTGACCTTCTCTAATACATCATGAGCAATTCCAACTTCACTTTCTCGAAAGACTACATCTCTGCTTCTAATGACCTTCTTCTTTATAGGATCCCACAATCTGTAACCAAATTCTTTATCTCCATATCCGATAAATATGCAGGGAACTAATTTGTCATCTATTTTTTTTCTCTGCTTCTTCGGTACATATGCAAAAGCACTGCAACCGGACACCTTCAGATGAGAGTAGGACACCTCTTTGTTGGTCCAAACTCTCTCTGGGATGTCAAACTCCAATGGAACTAATGGACTACGATTGATGTAAGACCCTAAAATTCTAAGTCAATTCAACTCTTCAAGTTTGAGAAAAAAATTCCAACACTTAGAAAATTTCAAGCCAAGTGTTAAAGACTTAGATTTATTTTGAGCTTCAAACTTTGGAGAATTTTTTCGAGACCTTCCCAACCTCTGATTTTAGATTTTCAAGTTGCGTTACGTTAGGTCAAGCTCATAGTACATCTTGGTAAGTTTTGGAATTTTTAAAAATGCATAAGGCTGAGTTTGAATTGCAAACCAGTAGCAAAAGGCTACAGAGAGGCGCAGCCCTGCCCATAGCCTTTTGCCCAGTTTTTAGTATTTCAGGGTAAACTTCAAACAATCATAACTTTTTGAATATAATGAACTGGGATATCTGATATATATCAATGGAAATATATTTGAGTCTTATTTCCAATGCAATTGGTTTCATCTAATTTGGACATCGGACTAAAAAGTTATGATCAATGTACTTCAGCCTATCAAACCAGTAACTTAGGGATAAATATGACTTTATTTGTTTCCTTAGGGGCATTTTGGTCATCTTCCACCCCTATATATACCCCTTAACACGGAATTCAGCACACTTTCATCCAAAATATACTTTTTTTCCAATTTTCTCTCAAGAATAACAACTCTTAGTCCCAAAACAAAATCAAGATCCCTCTAAATTCAACCGTAGGAATTCAAAGATAATTTAAATTTTGGAATCCCCAAGTTGAGATCTTCAAGGAGCACCTATCAATCTTACAAATAGAGTTTTGCAATCAAGAGTTCATCCGGATTTATAAACTTGAGGTATGCAAGTGTTGATTCTTGGGTTCCTTTCATCCAAGAAGCTCAAGAATCCTTTTTCCTAAATTCCAAGATTTTGTTTTATGAGTTTTTATGATTCATGTGGTTTGAAATTGAAGCTATTGATGTTGTTGAAATTAAAGTCATGTGTTTATGATAAAGACTCAAGTTTAGACCCTAGTATGTGTTGATCTTATTGTGTTCATGATAATGCCTTCTCAAGAAGCATGTTGACTTATGTAATTATGTTAATTAGTATGATGTTGTTATATACTAATTGACGTTGGAAATAATTATATTTTCCA
>NC_061114.1:229309580-229326951 GCF_002878395.1 Capsicum annuum | reverse complement strand
ATTTAAAAGAGAGCATGAATTTTGTAACCTCTACTGCATCATTATACAACTGATGAATTTTTCTCGACTATTATGTTTTGGGAATCATGATGCATGTGTTTGAGATATAAAAGCACTATGTGTGTGTACATTTTATGAATTGCATAAGAGGTGTTGAAAAGTAGATGTGATACTGATGACTTGCAAGTCGGGTATGATGATACCCTTCAGAGAAATTTCCTCGAAAGAAAGAAACAAAGAATGTTGAGAGTAGGTGGTTACCCGAACAAAGCACGAGCCAAATAAATCTATGCTGGAAACCGTGTTTGCCGACTCGGGAACTTGAAACCCTGCTATGTGATCTCGTTACCTAGTATTATGTCATCCCAAATTGGTACTATTGGTTAGGATCCTTGCTTTGTGATCTTGAGCCCAACCACGACATGTTGACTTGATTTGGGTTGGGACACCCTGCTGTGTGATCTTATGTGTCTTTCCCTCTCTAATACTCCAATCTTGGCAACAACCGAGATTTGGAAGTGGGTGTAAATATGAAATTGTAGGGTATACCAACAAGCTCGGTAATGTTGCATTATTGTTGAAAAATCATTATACTATGCCCATGTGTTTTCAATTGATTTACGTTAAAGTGTTTCATAATGGCTCTCACCTATGTTTTATAAAAAGGGGTATTTTTTTGTTTTCGGATTACCTTGCGTACTAGTACTTTGTATTGACCCCTTTCCCTCCTAGGTTTGGAGGCTCAGTCTAGGGGTCCAGATAAGCAGTAGATACTTCAGACAGGATTTGCTGAGTACCAGTGGGTGAGCCTTCTATACTCCAGAAGGCTTAGCGTCTACAAAATCTTATCTTATGTAATGGTTTGGTCTACTGGGGGCCTTGTCCCAGTTTTTCAGATATTTTTTTTTCAGACTTAGTTATGTAATAGAAATTTCGCAGACTGGTTCAGATTTTGGGTTAGTTGATATTGGGCTGTAATTGCCTCTTTAATTGAATTTCAGATTTTATGACCATGTTTCCGTATTTGTGTCTATTTCCGTAATTTGTTTTATTAGATGAATATTGTGCATGATTACCAGATAAGGGGAGGGTGTTTCGGTCCTTCATGGTTCAGAATACTCATCACAGCCAGGGCCCCGGTTCGGGTCGTGACAAACTTGGTATCAAAGCACGGTTCATGGTCCCAGGGTGTCTGTGAAATTGCATTGGGTAGAGTCTTGTTTATGGGTGTGTAGCGTGCCATACTTATAAGCAGGAGGCTACTAGGCGTTTAGGAATGTTTCCCTTCTTTGTGATTTAGTTCGTGCTTTGGAGTCTAATCTGTCCCCTAATCAATGATCTCTTATCTTTCGAAAAAACAACTATGCCTCCACGTCATGTTATTGATCAAAAGGCTCAGTTAGATGAGGTCTGTCCCACCCACGGGATGAGGACATGTAACAAAGACCATTCATCTGAGCCCGTTCCTACTCCGAGAGTCCCTCTAGTCTCGACCAGTCCCCCTCGGGCTCTGAGGACCAATGTCGACCGTCCCCCAACTTCTCAGAGGGATGTATCCAATACAGAATTCAGACAGTCAATTCACATACTAGCATAGTTAGTGGCTGTGCAGGATCAATGATTAGAAGATACTGGTTCTGCATCTGTTACATCCGAGGCTACTCGGGTGGGCCAATTCATGAGGATGAATCCTTCAAATTCACTGGCACCAAAGTAGAAGAGGATCCATAGGAGTTTGTGATGAAATAGAAAGGATATTCAAAGTGATGCATATAGATGAAGTAGAAGGGGTAGACTTGGCAGCATACCAACTGAAGAATATGGTAAATCAGTGGTACCATGATTTAGAAAATTCAAGGGGAAAGGATGCTGAGCCCTCGATATGGAATGAGTTCGTAGATGCTTTCCTTGACTGGTTCTTTCCTTTAGAGTTGAGGGAGGCTAAGGCTGAGGAATTCATGAATCTGAAATAGGGGAAAATGAGTGTCTAAGAGTACACTCTGAAATTTAATCAGCTTGCTCATTTCGCACCAGAGATGACTAGAAACATGAGAGCCTAAATGAGGAAGTTTGCATCAAGTCTTTCCGATGACCTAGAACTTGAGTGTCAAGGGGTGATGCTTAATAGGGACATGGACTTTTCTAGACTTTCTGTCCATATGCAGCAGGTGGAGGAAAAAAAAGAAGATTGATGAATCTAGAGAGCAAGATAGACTGGTGAAGAAAGCCAGAACATCAGACCAGCACTACAGTCAGCCGCAGAGTGGTATCTGAGGTAATAAGTGGTCAAAGAAAAATAAGTTTTGGAGCAATACACAGTCAGCAGCCAGTGCCCCAGCGTCCAGACCACCGACAGATAGACAATCTCAGAAATTTTAGACTCACAATGGAGCTAGAGCTCCAGATACTCAGTCACAGGGCAGTATGGCTCAAAAACATCATTCTTTGGAAGCTTCACCAGACGTTGTCACCGGTATGTTATGAATCTTTTCCCGTGATGTTTATGTGTTTCTTGATCCCGGGTCTACCTTATCTTATGTGACTCTATTTGTGGCTATTGGTTTTGGGTTTGTGCCTGAAGTTATTGCGGAACCCTTCTCTGTTTCCACTTCTGCAGGTGATTCTGTTGTGGCTAGAAGGGTGTATAGAAATTGTGTGGTGTCTATTCTTAGCTGGGATACTATGGAAAACCTCATAAAACTCGATATGGTTGACTTTGATGCTATCTTAGGGATGGACTGGCTCCATTCATGTTATTCCACACTTGATTGTAGAACCCAAAGGGTTACTTTTTCTTTCCTGAATGAGCCAACAATTGAATGGGCGGGACATTCTTTGGCACCTAGAGGGCACTTCATCTCTTATTTTAGAGCCCAAAAACTTGTTTCCAGAGGTTTTCTATATCATTTAATCCGAGTAAAAGATTCTAATATTGAAAGTCCTTCTCTTCAGTTAGTCTCAGTAGTGAAAGAGTTTCCAGAAGTCTTTCCCAATGATCTCCCAGGAATACCACCTGATAGGGAGATAGAATTTAGCATTGATGTGTTGCCAGACACTCGTCCTATTTCTATTCTGCCATATAGAATGTCTCCTACAGAGTTGAAAGAGTTTAAAGAGCAATTAGCAGACCTCCTAGATAAAGGTTTTATATGTCCTAGTGTTTCCCCTTGGGGTGCACCTGTACTCTTCATGCGAAAGAAGGTGGTTCCCTTCGTATGTGCATAGATTACCGCCAGTTGAACAAGGTCACCATTAAAAATAAATATCCTCTTCCTAGGATTGATGATCTTTTTTACCATCTTCAGGGTGCTAGATGTTTTTCGAAAATACATCTTTGTTTGGGTATCATCAGTTGAAGGTTAGAAATTCAGACATTCCAAAAACGGCCTTCCGAACCCGATACGGTCACTTTGACTTTTTAGTCATGTTCTTCGGGTTGACTAATGCCCCTGCAGCCTTTATGGACCTAATGAATAGGGTCTTCCATCAGTTTCTAGACCTGTTTGTTATAGTTTTCATTGATGAAATCTTGATCTATTCCAAGAGTGATGAGGATCATGCCAGTCACCTCTGAATCATCCTTCAGATCCTCAAGGATCATCAACTGTATGCTAAATTTTCTAAGTGTGAATTTTGGTTGAATGTTATTGCCTTCTTGGGGTATATTATGTCTAGTGACGGGATTAGAGTGGATCCCCAGAAAGTTGAGGCAGTGAGAAAATGGCCCAGACCCATGACTCCAACCGATATTCGGTGCTTCTTGGGTTTGGTAGGTTATTATAGAAGATTTGTAGAGAGTTTTTCGTCCATAGCTGCTCCACTTACTAGATTGACTCAGAAAAACATGAAGTTTGCTTGGTCTAATTTTTGTGACAATAGCTTTGAGAAGTTGAAAGATAAGTTGACTACTGCACCTGTTTTGATCCTTCCCAAAGGTATAGAGGGTTTTGTGGTATACTGTGATGCGTCCCATATAGGTCTTGGTTGTGTGCTTATGTAGCATGGTAAGGTGGTGGCTTATGCATCTAGGCAGTTGAAGGTGAATGAGAAGAACTACCCTACTCATGACTTGGAGTTAGTAGCTGTGGTATTTGAACTTAAGATCTGACGGCACTATTTGTACGGAGTGCATGTTGATGTTTTCACTGATCACAAGAGTCTACAGTATGTTTTCTCGCTAAAAGAGTTGAACCTTAGGTAGAGACGTTGGTTAGAACTTCTGAACGATTATGACATAAGCCTGTATTATCATCTGGGAAAGGCGAATGTAGTAGCTGACGCCCTCAGCAAGTTGTCTACGGGTAGTCTTTCTCATGTTAAGAAGAACAAGAGAGAGATGGTGAAAGATATCCACAGATATCCACAAGCTTGCAAATCAAAGAGTGCGACTCTTAGATTCTGAAGATGGGGGAGTGATTGTCTATGAGATAGCTAAGTCATCCCTTTGTGCGAAGGCTAAGGAGAAGCAGGGTGAAGATCTCATCTTAATGCAAATCAAGAAAGATGTGGGTCAACAGAAGGTTATGTCCTTTGAGATTGGTGGTGATGGTATTCTAATATATCAGGGTAGATTGTGTCTTCCGAATGTTGATGGTTTGCAGGAAAGAATCCTTGTCGAAGCTCATACTTCGAGTTATGTTATTCACCCAGGTTATACTAAGATGTACCATGATTTAAAAGCTATTTATTAGTGGAATAATATTAAGCGTGATGTAGCTTCTTCTATTTCCAAGTGTCTGAACTGTCATCAAGTGAAAGTAGAGCATTTGAAACCTGGAGGTACTTCCCAAGGAATATCTTTGCCACAATAGAAGTGGGAGATGATCAACATGGACTTTGTCACGGGACTTCCGAAGTCCCGAAACCAGTATGACTCTATTTGGGTGATTGTGGATCGGTTGACCAAGTCAGCCCACTTTTTGCCTATTAGGACTAACTATTCGGGAGAGGATTATGCTAAACTGTTCATTGCAAAAGTAGTTCATTTGCATGGGGCACCTGTGTCCATCATATCTGACTGAAGTACACAGTTTTCTTCACAGTTTTGGAGATCGTTTCAGAAGGGTTTTTGGTACCCAAGTGAATTTAAGCACTGCTTTTCATCCTCAAACTGATGGGCAAGCCGAGCGCACCATACAGATCCTTGAGGATATGTTGAGAGCTTGTGTAATTGACTTCAAAAGGAGTTGGGTATATCACTTGCCACTGATAGATTTCACCTATAATAATAATTTTCATTCCAGTATTAAGATGACACCATTTGAGGCATTGTATGGGAGAAGACGTAGGTCTCCGATCGGATGGTATGAAGTGGATGAGACTCAATTATTTGGGCCTGATCTTGTTCATAAGGCGATGGAGGATATAAAAATCATTAGAGAATGACTCAAGACAGCTCAAAGTCGCCAGAAGTCCTAAGCGATATTAGGAGAAGGGACCTAGAGTTTGAGGTTGGTGATTGGGTATTTCTTAAAGTTTCTCCTATGAAGGGGGTCATGCGATTCGGGAAAAAAGGTAAGCTGAGTCCTCGCTGTATAGGACCATATCAGATTATGAGGCGGATAGGTGCAGTTGCTTATGAGTTAGAGTTGCTTGTAAGTTTGGGTTCTGTCCATCTGGTATTCCACGTATCCATGTTGAAGAAGTTATTGGGGACCATTCTTTAGTGTTGCCCGTAGAGTAAATCAAAGTGACAGACTCCTTATCCTATGAAGAAGAGCCCGTGGCAATCTTGAATCGCCAAGTCAGAAAATTGAGGAGCAAAGAGATAGCCTCAGTTAAAGTATTGTGGAGAAACCAGAAAATTGAAGAAGCTACTTGGGAATTAGAAGATCACATGAGAGCTAGATACCCAAATTTGTTTGACCCGGCTAATGACGAAATGGAAGGTACAATCCTATCCTTACTCTTTATATTCCTTGGTATGCTCAAAATCATGCTTAACTATGTTTCGCGTCAACATTCGGGGATGAGTGTTCCCAAGGGGGGGATATTGTAACGTCCCAAAGTTTCCTAACTAGATTTCGTCCCAAAAAGTATTAAGCATTAGCTTCTAAAATGATGTATGTATCTTTTACGTGTAGAGTTTCTTAGATTTTGACTTATAATTACATAGATGATTGAACTAGCTTTCCGATGATATAGGATTCGTCCAAAACGGACACCCGGTGAATAAGTTATGGCTAATTTAAGTTCAAGTCGTGTAACATTTGTCATTTTGGGGTTCGGCGCATCGCGGAGAGGGCTTACATGATAATTGTCAATTTCCAGTGAGACCTCGTGATGGTGGCTCGGCGCGGAGAAATTGTAGGTCTCAACCAGTGAGAAATAAAATGGCTCCACGTCGCGGTGACCATCAATTTCCTATTTGTCCATTTCCAGTGAGCCACCGCGATGATGGCGCATCGCGGTGGCATGTAAAATTGGGATTTTTAGTTCAAATTTTCCAGCGGCATCTAGAACTTAATAAGGGTATTTTGGACTTTTTCCTAACCTCTTAAACCATCCAAAATAATAGATTTAGGGTATGTTAGAGCAACATAACCCTATTTCCACCAAGAACATCAGAAAATTCTCTCTAGGGTTTCAAATAGCAAGTTTAAGAAACTCAAGATTTAACCGCGAGTTTAGAAAACTGATTGAGAATTTGGAATCCCCAGGCGGTGGGCTTCAAGAATTACCTATCAAAATCATCAAAAGGTACGTAGGGTTGTCCAAAATCTTATGGGCATGATTTTAATGTGAATTTAAATAAGAATTTCATATGTTTGCACAAATATGTATGTTATCATTAGTGGGTTTCGTTTTTAATACCAATAACATGTTTTGTGATATGATTTTAGTAAAAATATTGAAAATTCATGGGGTTGTTTGATTGCATATCTAAATTACTGAATTTATGAACATGAGCTTTAAATCTCTAAGAAGTGTGATGAATGTAAACTGTGAATTTGATAAATTCCCCATGATGATGTTTTTGTACCCCACTTGAAATATATGTTATTTAAAAGAGAGCATGTAACGCCTCGTAAAAAAAGTCGTGTGTGTGATAGCCTCTAGCAATGTACACTTAGTCTTGAAAACATGGAAAATATACTAAGTGTATAGAGACTTAGTCTCATATTTAGCTCTTAATCTTCGGGAATCTTATTTTTGACCTTCCCGACCTCCGATTATAGCTTTTCTTATTGCGTTGTGATCGGCAAAGTTAAGAGTACATCTCAGAAGAGTTTCAGAAATTTTAGACGAGCATAAGCGCACGTTTGGGGTGCCAATCCAGTGAGGGTCAGCGATCTGCAGGCGTCGCCTGGCAGATTGCCTGGCCTGGGAGTTCAGCCCACGAAAGAGCGGGTGACGCCTGCTTATATCGGTATGATTGGGTAAGCGGCACCTTCTAGATCACCCTAGGCCAATTTTTCAGATTTCTCCAAGAAATTAAGGGCATTTTAGTAATTTTCTGTTCCCTTATCAGCTTAAACACGGGATTCATCCCCAATAGCACCAAAATACATTCAATATCATCAAATTTCAAAATAAAAACCCAATTAGATCAAGATTCAACTGTAGGTTTTTGAAATTGATTGCATATTTGGAATCCCCAGAACGCAGGATTCAATAAGCATTTATTGTCTTCCTAATTAGAGGTACGCAGGGTTTTCCTAAATTCTCATGGGCATAGAAATCAAGTTTTAGAAAGGAGTTTTGAATTATGAACATATATTCATGCTTTTATAAGCTTTAATATCATTGTTTTGGTTTTTAGACCTTTCCCCCGAATGATTTGAACTTATATATATATATATATATATATATATATATGTATATGCATGGTTTAAGATTTCATTTGTATTAAGAGCTTGACTTATATGAAATTCCTCTCTTGCTATGATTGTTTTCTCATTTTCATATGATATGGGTTGTTTGGAAAGCATGTTATCAAACATTTGATTTACCCTATGGATTGAACATGGTATTTGAACTAAAAAGAGGATCTTTGAATATTGATAACAGTAGAATATGCATATAATGAAAGAGTGCATTGTTTTGCTCAAAGACACGTGACCACCATATGTTTTGAAGAAATCTAGCATGATTTTGACTTGCGTTTTGGATATGGATCCTTTTATGCTGTTTAAATGCTTTTGGTGGTCTAGATATTGGCTGAAGTGAAAGGACTATTCATGATACTCTATGGCTCAGAATTATGACTTGCAAGTCTTGGTATGATGATACCAACTCAGACAAATGCCATAACAGACACAGACTAATTTAGAAATCAGACTTTTTTTAGACTTTCATGACTTAGAATTTCAGAATGATACATGTTCAGAAAAGGTTAAAATTAGGCATGAAGAGACGTTATGTGGTCCCTGAAAAAGGCATGAGTTCAGACAACTCTTTTTCCAAAATTATGATTTGCCAATCCGGGTATATTATTATGCACTGTCTTAAGTGTCGTGTGGCATATCAGACTCAGACACTCCAACCCTTGCGGCACACTTGGGTTGGGGGCTTCCCCACCGAGTCAATGGTGGATTCCATATTGTCCGTGGAATATCAGACTTGTAGGGGAGTGCTACCTAACTCAGAAGTAATATAAAAATCAGAAAACTATTTTGACTAGTATGTCTCATGATTTTTGAATGATGCCTATGTGTTTTTAGACACTCTGTATTACATGTTGTGTTTATAAAAATTGCTCTCATCTATTTTATATATGTTCAAATACTCTATTTTTGGATTGCTTACCGTGCCAGTACTTTGTGCTGACCTCCTCTTTCCAGGATCTGAGGCACAGTCTAGGGGTCCTGACAGATACTGAATCGCAGATTCCAGTTGGTGAGCCTTCTATATTCTAGAAGGCTTGCTATTGTTAGACATTGATTTTTGATTATGGTTTTGGTATACTGGGGGCCTTGTCCCAATTTTTAGATAGCTTGATTTGATTTTGGTAGAGATTTTGCAGACTGAGTCAGACAACATTATTCAGATACCTTTGTATTTTAGTTTTAAGTATTATAACTAAAGTCAGACTGGCCATGGTTTCGTTGTTATTTATATTTCCATATTTTATTTAGTATATGAATGTTGTGCATGATCACCAGACTCAGAAGGGTGTACTGGGCGTTCATGGCTAGGGATGCTAATCACGGCTAGGGCCCCGGTTTGGGTCGTGGAAAACTTGGTATCAAAGCACGGTTCATGGTTCTAGGGTCTCTGCAAAATCACGTCGAGTAAAGTATTGTTTACGGGTGTGTAGTGCGCCATACTTGTAAGTAGGAGGCTACTAGGCGTTTAGGAATATTTCTCTTCTTTGTGATTTAGTTCGTGCTTCAGAGTCTGAACTGTTCCCTAATCAATGATCTCTTGTATTTCAGAAACACAGTCATGCCTCTGCGTAGTATCGACGATCAGAATACTTAGGCAGAAGAGGTTCGTCCCACCCATGGGATGCGGACCCTTAATAAATCTCACACTCTAGAATCTGTCCCTACTCTGGGAGTCCCTCTAATCCCAATCAGTCCACCTTGGGATCCATGGACTAATGTTAACCGTCCCCCGACTACTCAGAAAGATATTTTGAATGCAGAATTCAAATGATCTATTCATATGCTGACACAGTTGGTGGCTAATCAGGCTCAATGATCAGAAGATATGGGGTCTTCATCTGTTGCGTCTGAGGCTACTAGGGTCGATCATTTCATAAAAATGAACCCACCTAAGTTCACTGGCTCCAAGGTGGAAGAAGACCCACAGGAGTTTGTGGATGAGATGGAGAAAATCTTTAAGGTAATGCATGTAGATAAGGTAGAAGGGGTGGAATTAGCAACTTATCAGCTTAAAGATGTTACAAATCAGTGGTATGCCGACTGGGAGGATGCAAAAGATGAGAGTACTGAACCCACAGTTTGGGGCGAGTTCGTGGAAGCTTTTCTTAATCGGTTCTTTCCTCTAGAGTTGAGGGAGGCCAAGGTGAAGGAGTTTATGAATCTGAAGCAGGGCAATATGAGTGTCCAGGAGTACACTTTGAAGTTTAATAAACTAGCCCGCTATGCATCAGAGTAGCAACATGAAAGCTCGGATGAGGAAATTTGCATTCGGCCTTTTAGATGACTTGGCGCTTGACTATTAGGGAGCGATGCTGAATCGGGATATGGATTTCTCTAGACTGTCAGTCTATATGCAGCAGGTAGAGGAGAAGAAGAAGAAGATTATTAAATCTAGGGAAAAGGACAGGTAGGCGAAGAGAGCCAGAATTGCAGACCAACATCACAGTCAGCCACAAAGTGGTAAGTGGGGTGATAAATGGAAGAAGAAAAAGAATTAGGGTAATGCACAGTCTGAAGCCAGCGCCCCAGTGCCCAGACCACCAGCTGACAAGTGACCACAGAGTTTTTAGACCAGTCATGGATCCAAAGCTTAGAATACATAGTCACAGGGAAGTGTGGCACAGTAGCAGCGTACTTTTCCACGATGTGAGACTTGCGGGAGTCATCATCCTGGGAGGTGTCAGTTGGGCACCCTTGTATGTTATTCTTGTGTTTAGTCGGGTCACTTTCAGAGGGATTTCCCATCTTCTAGGAGAAGTGTGGGTGGTGCCAAATCTCAGGCCAATTCATCTGCACCAACACCGCCTCAAAAAGGTGCCACATCAGCTGCCAGGAGCGGTCACAACTAGCTATATGCTTTGATTAACCTTCAGGAGGCAGAGGCCTCACCAGACGTTGTTATTGGTACGTTATGAATCTTTTCCCGTGATATTTATGTGCTACTTGATCCTGGGTATACCTTGTCTTATGTAACCCCATACATGGCTGTTGGCTTCGGGTTTGAGCCCGATGTGATTTTTGAACCTTTTTCTATTTCCACTCGGGTGGGTGATTCTGTTTTGGTTAGGAAGGTGTATAGGAAATGTGTTGTATCTATTTTTGGTTGGGATACCGAGGCAGGTCTCATAGAACTTGATATGGTTGATTTTGATGCTATCCTAGGAATGGACTGGCTCCATTCATGCTAGGGCACATTAGATTATAGAACTCGAAATATTACTTTTTCCTTTCCGAATGAACCGATGTTAGAATGGGAAGGGCACTCTTTAGAACCTAGAGGGCACTTCATATCTTATCTTAGATCCTGAAAACTCATTTCCAGAGGTTGTTTATATCATCTAATCTGAGTAAAAGACTCCAATGTTGAAAGTCCTTCTCTCCAGTCAGTCTCAGTAGTGAAAGAGTTTTCAAAAGTCTTTCCCGATGATCTCCCAGGAATGCCACCTGATAGAGAGATAGATTTTGGCATTGATGTGTTGCCGATACCCATTCTATTTCTATTCTTCCCTATAGAATGGCTCCTGCAGAATTGAAAGAGTTGAAAGAGCAGCTAGTAAATCTCCTAGATAAAGGTTTTATCAGACCTAGTTTTTCCTCCTGGGGTGCACCTGTGCTTTTCGTGCTAAAGAAAGATGGGTCCTTGCACATGTGCATAGATTACCGTCAGTTAAACAAGGTCACTATCAAAAATAAGTATCCTCTTCTTAGGATTAATGATCTTTTTGACCAACTTCAGGGTGCTAAGTGTTTTTCGAAAATAGACCTTTGTTTGGGTTATCATCAGTTGAAAGTCAGGGAATTAGACGTTCCCAAAACAGCCTTTCGAACTGATACAGTCACTATGAATTCCTAGTCATGTCCTTCGGGTTGACTAATGCCCTTGCAGCCTTCATGGACCTTATGAATAGGGTTTTCCATCAGTTTCTTAACCTATTTGTCATTGTATTCATTGATGACATTCTGATTTATTCCAAGAGTGAGGAGGATTATGCCAATCACCTCAGAATCATCCTTCAGACCCTCAAGGATCATCAGCTGTATGCCAAATTTTCTAAGTGTGAATTCTGGTTAAATTTTATTTCCTTCTTGGGGCATATTGTGTCCAGTGACGGGATTAGAGTGGATCCCCAGAAAGTTGAGGCAGTGAGAAAATGGCCCAGACCTTCGACTCCAACCTATATTCGGAGCTTCTTAGGTTTGGCAGGTTATTACAGAAGATTTGTAGAGAGTTTTTCCTCCATAGCTGCTCCGCTCACTAAATTGACTCAGAAAAAGGTAATGTTTGTGTGGTCTGATTTGTGTGAAAGTAGTTTTGAGAAACTGAAAGACAAATTAACTACTGCTCCTATTTTTACTCTTCCCGAAGGTGTAGATGGTTTTGTAGTATACTGTGATGTGTCCCGTGTGGGACTTGGTTGTGTACTTATGCAGCATAGTAAGGTAGTAGCTTATGTATCTAGGCAGTTGAAGGTGCACGAGCGGAACTACCTTACTCATGACTTGGATTTAGCGGCAGTGGTGTTTGTATGACATTATTTGTACGATCTGCATATTGATATATTTACTGACCACAAGAGTTTGTAGTATGTTTTCTCATAGAAAGAATTAAATCTCAGGCAGAGGTGATGGTTAGAGCTTCTTAAAGATTATGTTATGATCCTGCATTACCATCCGGGCAAAGCGAATGTGGTAGCCGACGCCCTCAGCAGGTTATCTATGGGCAGTCTTTCTCATGTGGAGAAAGAAAAGAGGGAGATGGTCAAAGATATTCATCGGCTTTCAAATCTTAGAGTGCGGCTTTTGGATTACGAAGATAGAGGAGTGGTTGTTCATGAGTTGGCTAAATCTTCCTTTTGTGCAGAGGTTAAAGAAAAGCATGTTGAAGATCCCATATTGATGAAAGTCAAGAAAGATATGGGTCAACAAAAAGTTATGTCTTTTGAGATTGGTGGTGATGGTATTTTAAGATATCAGGGTAGATTGTGTGTTTCGAATGTGGATGGTTTGCGGGAGAGAATCCTTGGTGAATCTCACACTTTGAGGTATGTCGTTCATCCAGGCTTTACTAAGATGTACTATGACCTGAAATCTATATATTGGTGAAATAATATGAAGCGTGATATGGCTAACTTTGTTTCTAAGTGTTTGAATTGCCAACAAGTTAAGGTAGAGCATTTGAGGCCGGGTGGTTCTTCCTAAGAGATAGATTTGCCTTTGTAAAAGTGGGAGATGATTAATATGGACTTCATTACAATACTTCCAAAGTCCCAAAACCAGTGTGATTCCATATGGGTAATTGTAGATAGGCTGACCAAGTCAGCTCATTTTCTGCCTGTCAGGACTAACTATTCGGGAGAAGAGTATGCTAAGTTGTTCATTGCAGAGGTAGTTCATTTGCATGGAGCACCTATGTCCAGCATATCTGACTGAGGTACACAGTTTTCTTCACAGTTTTGGAGATCATTTCAGAAGGGTTTAGGTACCCAAATAAATTTGAGGACTGCTTTCCACCCTTAAACCGATGG
Organism: Capsicum annuum; assembly: GCF_002878395.1. NCBI lineage: Eukaryota > Viridiplantae > Streptophyta > Magnoliopsida > Solanales > Solanaceae > Capsicum > Capsicum annuum. The sequence continues at coordinate 229,313,597 of NC_061114.1, read as the reverse complement.
GCAAGCCGAGCGCACTATTCAGACCCTTAAGGATATGTTGAGGGCTTGTGTGATAGACTTCAAAGGAACTTGGGTAGATCATCTACCACTGATTGAATTAACTTATCATAATAGTTTCTATGCCAGCATTAAGATGGCACCATTTGAGGCCTTGGACGGAAGGAGATGTCGGTCTCTGATAGGATGGTATGAGGTAGGTGAGATTTAGATATTTGGGCCTAGTCTTGTTCATCACGCAATGAAGGATGTGAAAAACATTAGAGAATAGCTAAAGACAGCTCAGAGTTGTCAGAAATCCTACTCCAATGTTAGGAGGAGAGACTTAGAGTTTGAGGTTGGAGACTGGGTATTTCTCAAAGTTTCTCCCATGAAGGGAGTCATATGATTCGTGAAGAAGGGCAAGCTAAGTCCTCACTTTATAGGACCATATCAGATTGTGAGAAGGATAGGTGCAATTGTGTATAAGCTAGAGTTACCTGCAAGTTTGGGTCCAGTTCATCTAGTATTTCATATATCCATGTTAAAGAAGTGCATGGGAGATCATTCTTTGGTGTTGCCTGTAGAAGAGATTAAAGTGACAAACTCCTTATCCTACGAAGAGAAACCGGTGGAAATTTTGGATGGCCAAGTTAAAAAGTTGAGGAGCAATAAGATAGCCTCAGTTAAAGTACTGTAGAGACACCAGAAAGTTGAAGAAGCAACTTGGGAATCCGAGGATGACATACGAGCTAGGTACCCAAGCTTGTTTGATCCGGTGGATGATGAAACAAAAGGTACAAATCCTTGTCCTTTTCTTTCTATGCCTTTGCTTGAAATTGTGCTTTTCTATTTTCTGCATCATCATTCGGGGACGAATGATCCTAAGGGGGGGGGGGGGGATAATGTAACGCCCTGTAAAATAAGTCGTGCGTGTGATAGCCTCTAGCAATGTATACTTAGTCTGGAAAACATGGAAAATATACTAAGTGTATAGAGACTTAGTCATATTTTTAGCTCTTAATTTTCGGGAATCTTATTTTCAATCTTCCTGACCTCCTATTCTAGATTTTCTTGTTGCGTTGTGATCGGGGAAGTTAAGGGTACATCTCGAAAGAGTTTCGGAAATTTTAGATAAGCATAAGGGCGTGTTTGGGGTGCCAATCCAGTGAGGATCTGTAATCTGCAGGCGTCGCCTGGCAGATCGCCTGGCCTGTGAGTTCAGCCTGCGATAGAGCGGGCGAAGCCTGCTTATAGTGGTGCGATTGGGCAGGCGGTGCCTGCTAGATCGCCCCAGGCCAATTTTTCAGCTTTCTCCGAAAAATTAATGGTATTTTAGTAATTTTCCATTCCCTTATCAGCTTAAACACGAGATTCATCCCCAATAGCACCAAAATACATTTAATATCATCAAACTTGCTCAAGAACTCTCTTAAGGGTTTCAAAATAAAAACCCAAGTAGATCAAGATTCAACTGTAGGTTTTTGAAATTGATAGCATATTTGGAATCCCCAGAATGTAGGCTTCAATAATCACCTATTGTCTTCCTAATTAAAGGTACGCGGGTTTTTTCTAAATTCTCATGGGCATAGAAATCAATTTTTAGAAAGGGGTATTGAATGATGAACATATATTCACGCTTTTATAAGCTTTAATGTCATTATTTTAGTCTTTAGACCTTTCCCCTGAATGATTTGAAATTATATATATATATATATATATATATATATATATGTATATGCATGGTTTAAGATTTCATTCGTATTAAGAGCTTGACTTCTATGAAATTCTTATCTTTCTATGATTGTTTTCTCATTTTCATATGATATGGGTTGTTTGGAAAGCATGTTATGAAACATTTGATTTACCCTATGGTTTGAACATGGTATTTTAACTAAAGAGAGGATATTTCCATGTTGATAACAGTTGAATATGCATATAATGAAAGAATGCATTGTTTTGCTCAAAGACACGTGACCACCATAGGTTTTGAAGAAATCTAGCATGATTTTGTATTACGTTTTGGATATGGATCCTTTTATGTTGTTTAAATGCTTTTGGTGGTCTATACATTGGTTGAAGTGAAAGGACTATTCATGATACTCTATGTCTCAGAATTATGACTTGCAAGTCTTGGTATGACGATACTAACTCAGAAAAATGCCATAAAATACACAGACTAATTTAGAAATCATACTTTTTCAGACTTTCATGACTTAGAATTTCAGAATAATACATGTTCAGAAAAGGATAAAATTGAGCATAAAGAGGTGTTAGGTGGTCCCAGAAAAAGGCATGATGTAATGCCCCATAAAATTCATGCATGGGTTAGCTTTTAATAGTGTGCTTTTACACTCAAAACAGGAAAATTTTTCTAAGTGTAATGAGGTCTTAGAGTCATTTTAGCTGGCAACCTTTGAGATACAATTTTTCAGTCTTCCCGACCTCCGATTCCAGATTTTCTTGTTGCGTTGTGATCGATGAAGTTAAGGGTACGTCTCGAAAGATTTTTGGAATTCTTAAACAAACCTAAGACCTAGTTTGGGTGAAATTTCCAGTAGCACCAGGTTATGTAGGGCCATATCAGATTTTGAGAAGAATAGGTGGTGTCGCGTACGATCTTGAGTTGCCTGTAAGTTTGGGGTTTGTGCATCGGATATTTCATGTTTCTATGTTGAATAAATACATTAGAGATCATTCTTTGGTGTTGCCTATAGAAGATCTTAAAGTGACAGACTCCTTAGCTTATGAGGAGGAACCTATTGCAATCTTAGATCGTCAGTTTCGAAAGTTGAGAAGCAAAGAGATAGCCTTAGTTAAAGTATTGTGGAGAAACAAGAAAGTTGAAGAAGCAACTTGGGAATTCAAAGATGACATAAGAGCTGGATATCTTCACCTTTTTGATTCAGTGAACGATGACATAGAAGGTACAATCCTTGCCTTATTCTTTCTATGTCTTAGAATCTTTGTAATCGTGCTTGACTGTTTTCTACATCATTATTCGAGGATGAATTATCCTAAGGGGGGATAAGGTAACGCCCCATAAAAGTCGTGCATTGGTTAGATTGTAATAGTGTGCTCTTAGACTCAAAACTGGAAAAACTTTCTAAGTGTAATGAGGTCTTAGAGTCATTTTAGCTGGCAACCTTCGGGATACAACATTTCAGTCTTCCCGACCTCCGATTCTAGATTTTCTTGTTGTGTTATGATCGGGGAAGTTAAGGGTACATCTCAGAAGAGTTTTGGAATTTTTAGATGAGCCTAAGACCTAGTTTGGTTGCAATTTCCAGTAGCACCAGGTGATCCACAGGCGCCACCTGGGGTAGTGCACTGCTGCTTAGCGGGCGTCGCCTGCTAATCGCGCCAGGCAAAAATCTGGGTTTTTCATCCATTTCATTAATGGAACTTTGGTAATTTCCCTTACCCCTCTCTTCTCAAACACGAGATTTAATCCCTCAAACCCTAAGATATCATTGAGCAATAACACAACCTAGGGTTTTTTTGGAGAAGTCAAGAGAGCTCGAGATTCAATTGTAGGTTTTTGAAATTAATCGCATATTTGGAATCCCCAAATCGTAGGCTTCAGGAAGCACCTATTGTCTTCCTAATTTGAGGTGTGTGGGTTTTATCCTAAAAACTACATGGGCTTGAAATTGTTACACCATGTTTTAAAGGTTTTGATGTATGTATTTTATGGGGATTTTGAAAATTATATCATTGATATGCATTTCGAAAAGTTTCAATGCTACTATAGCTTTGGCCTTGTGGCCTTTACCCCTAACATTGATTTATATATATACATATATGTTTGAATTTTTGATTAAAGATTGTTGAGAGCATGAATTTTGAATTCCCTCTTTTGTGTTGAACAAAGGATTGTACTTTTATGATTTTGAAAGATGTTTCTCTATATTCTGTCATTTGAACATGATTTGGAATTGTGAGAGGGTTTTTTTGATATAAATGTGTCCTTGTGTTTATGAGAAAGAATTGCATGTGCTTACATAAGATTTGAGAAAAAGATTCATTGTATTGAATTAT
>NC_061114.1:229288546-229306580 GCF_002878395.1 Capsicum annuum | reverse complement strand
ATTTAAAAGAGAGCATGAATTTTGTAACCTCTACTGCATCATTATACGACTGATGAATTTTTCTCGACTATTATGTTTTGGGAATCATGATGCATGTGTTTGAGATATGAAAGAACTATGTGTGTGTGCATTTTATGAATTGCATAAGAGGTGTTGAAAAGTAGATGTGATCTTGATGACTTGCAAGTCGGGTATGACGATACCCTTCAGAGAAATTGCCTCGAAAGAAAGAAACAAATAATGTTGAGAGTAGGTGGTTACCCGAACAAAGCACGAGCCAAATGACTCTATGCTGGAAACCGTGTTTGCCGACTCGGGAACTTGGAACCCTGCTATGTGATCTCGTTACCTAGTATTATGTCATCCCAAATTGGTACTATTGGTTAGGATCCTTGCTTTGTGATCTTGATCCCAACCACGACATGTTCACTTGATTTGGGTCGGGACACCCTACTGTGTGATCTTGTGTGTCTTTCCCTCTCTAATACTCCAATCTTAGCAACAACCAAGATTTGGAAGTGGGCGTAAATGTGAAACTGTAGGGTATACCACCAAGCTCGGTAATGTTGCATTATTGTTGAAAAATCACTATACTATGCCCATGTGTTTTCAATTAATTTACGTTAAAGTGTTTCATAATGGCTCTCACCTGTGTTTTATAAAAAGGGGTATTTTTTTGTTTTCGGATTACCTTGCGTACCAGTACTTTGTATTGAACCCTTTCCCTTCTAGGTTCGGAGGCTCAGTCTAGTGGTTCGGATAAGCAGTAGATACTTCAGACAGGATTTGCTGAGTACCAGTGGGTGAGCCTTCTATACTCCAAAAGGCTTAGCGTCTACAAAATCTTATCTTATGTAATAGTTTGGTCTACTGAGGGCCTTGTCCCAGTTTTTCAGATATTTTTTTCAGACTTGGTTATGTAATGGAAATTTCGCAGACTGGTTTAGATTTTGGGTTAGTTGATATTGGGCTGTAATTGCCTCTTTAATTGAATTTCAGATTTTATGACCATGTTTCCGTATTTGTGTATATTTCCGTAATTTCTTTTATTATATGAATATTGTGCATGATTACCAAATAAGGGGAGGGTGTTTCGGTCCTTCATGGTTCAGAATACTCGTCACAGCCAGGCCCCAGTTCGGGTCGTGACAAAATTGGTATTAAAGCACGGTTCATGATCCCAAGGTGTCTGTGAAATTGCATTGGGTAGAGTCTTGTTTATGGGTGTGTAGCGTGCCATACTTATAAGCAGGAGGCTACTAGGCATTTAGGAATGTTTCCCTTCTTTGTGATTTAGTTTGTGGTTTGGAGTCTAATCTGTCCCCAAATCAATGATCTTTTATCTTTCAAAAAAACAATTATGCCTCCACGTCATGTTATTGATCAAAACGCTCAGTCATATGAGGTTCGTCCCACCCACGGGATGAGGACATATAACAAAGACCATTCACCTGAGCCCATTCCTACTCCAGGAGTCCCTCTAGTCTTGACCAGTCCCCCCCGGGCTCCGAGGACCAATGTCGATCGTCCTCCAACTTCTCAGAGAGATGTCTCCAATACAGAATTCAGACAGTCTATTCACATACTAGCATAGTTAGTGGCTGCGCAGGATCAAAATTAGAAGATACTGGGTCTGCATCTGTTACATCCGAGGCTACTCGGGTGGGCCAATTCATGAGGATGAATCCTCCCAAATTCACAGGCACCAAAGTAGAAGAGAATCCACAGGAGTTTGTGATGAAATAGAAAGGATATTCAAAGTGGTGCATGTAAATGAAGTAGAAGGGGTAGACTTGGCAGCGTACCAGTTGAAGAATATGGTAAATCAGTGGTACCATAATTTGGAAGATTCAAGGGGAAAGGATGCTGAGCCCTCGATATAGAATGAGTTCATGGATGCTTTCCTTGACTGGTTCTTTCCTTTAGAGTTGAGGGAGTCTAAGGCTGAGGAATTCATGAATTTGAAATAGGGGAAAATGAGTGTCCAAGAGTACACTCTGAAATTTAATCAGCTAGCTCGTTTTGCACCAAAGATGACTAGAAACATGAGAGCCTGAATGAGGAAATTTGTATCTGGTCTTTCCAATGACCTAGAACTTGAGTGTCAAGGGACGATACTCAATAGGGACATGGACTTTTCTAGACTTTCTGTCCATATACAGCAGGTGGAGGAAAAAAAAGAAGATTGCTGAATCTAGAGAACAAGATAGACTGGCGAAGAAAGCCAGAACAGCAGACCAACACCACAATCAGCCGTAGAGTGGTAACTGAGGTAATAACTGGTCAAATAAAAATAAGTTTTGGAGCAATACACAGTCAGTAGCCAGCGCCCCAGCGTCCAAACCACCGATAGATAGACAATCTTAGAAATTTTAGACTCACCATGGAGCCAGAGCTCCAGATACTCAGTCGTATGGTAGTGTGGCTCAACAACATCATTCTTTTCTGTGGTGTGAGACTTGTTGAAAGAATTACCCAGGAAAGTGTTATTTCGAGAGGAGGAATTGTTATTCTTGTGGCAAAGTTGGTCACCTTCAGAAAGATTGCCCTTCTGCTGGAGAAAATATAGGGGGGCTAAGTCCCATGACACCTCCATGGATCCTTCTCCTAAGGGTGCCCGTTCAGCTGTCGGGAGTGGTTGCAATTGGTTATATGCTTTGACTAATTCCTAGGAGGTGGAAGCTTCACCAGATGTTGTCCTCGGTATGTTACGAATCTTTTCCCGTGATGTTTATGTGTTTCTTGATCCCGGGTCTACCTTATCTTATGTGACCCTATATATGGCTATTGGTTTTGGGTTTGAGCCTAAAGTTATTGCGGAACCCTTCTCTGTTTCCACTTCTGTAGGTGATTCTGTTGTGGCTAGAAGGGTATATAGAAATTATGTGGTGTCTATTCTTAGCCGGGATACTATGGCAGACCTCATAAAACTCGATATGGTTGACTTTGATGCTATCTTAGGGATGGACTGGCTCCATTCATGTTATGTCACACTTGATTTTAGAACCCGAAGGGTTACTTTTTCTTTCCCGAATGAGCCAAAAATTGAATGGGCGGGACATTCTTTGGCACCTAGAGGGCACTTCATCTCTTATCTAAGAGCCTGAAAACTTATTTCCATAGGTTTTCTATATTATCTAATCCAAGTAAAAGATTCTAATATTAAAAGTCCTTCTCTTCAATTAGTCCCAGTAGTGAAAGAGTTTCCAGAAGTCTTTCTCGATGATCTCCCAGGAATACCACCTGATAGGGAGATAGAATTTGGCATTGATGTGTTGCCAGACACTCGTCCTATTTTTATTCCGCCATATAAAATGTCTCCTACAGAGTTGAAAGAGTTTAAAGAGCAGTTAGCAGACCTCCTAGATAAAGGTTTTATACGTCCTAGTGTTTTCCCTTGGGGTGCACCTGTACTTTTCATGCGAAAGAAGGTGGTTCCCTTCGTATGTGCATAGATTACCGCCAGTTAAACAAGGTCACTGTTAAAAATAAATATCCTCTTCCTAGGATTGATGATCATTTTTACCATCTTCAGGGTGCTAGATGTTTTTCAAAAATACATCTTCGTTTGGGTATCATCAGTTGAAGGATAGAAAGTCAGACATTCCAAAAACGGCCTTCCAAACCCGATACGGTCACTATGACTTTTTAGTCATGTTCTTCGGGTTGACTAACGCCCCTGCAGCCTTTATGGACCTAATGAATAGGGTCTTCCATCAAATTCTAGACCTGTTTGTTATAGTATTCATTGATGACATCTTGATCTATTCCAAGAGTGATGAGGATCATGTCAGTCACCTCCAAATCATCCTTCAGATCCTCAAGGATCATCAACTGTATGCCAAATTTTCTAAGTGTGAATTTTGGTTGAATGTTACTGCCTTCTTGGGGCATATTATGTCTAGTGATGGGATTAGAGTGGATCCTCAAAAAGTTGAGGCAGTGAGAAAATGGCCCAGACCCATGACTCCAACCAACATTCGGTGCTTTTTGGGTTTGGCAGGTTATTATAGAAGATTTATAGAGAGTTTTTCCTCCATAGCTGCTCCACTTACTAGATTGACTCAAAAAAACATGAAGTTTGCTTGGTCTAATTTTTGTGACAATAGCTTTGAGAAGTTGAAAGATAAGCTGACTACTGCACCTATTTTGACCCTTCCCGAAGGTGTAAAGGGTTTTGTGGTATACTGTGATGCGTCCCATATAGGTCTTGGTTGTGTGCTTATGCAGCATGGTAAGGTGGTGGCTTATGCATCTAGGCAGTTGAAGGTGAATGAGAAGAACTACCCTACTCATGACTTGGAGTTAGTAGCTGTGGTATTTGAACTTAAGATCTGGCGGCACTATTTGTACGGAGTGTATTTTGATATTTTCACTGATCATAAGAGTCTACAGTATGTTTTCTCGCTAAAAGAGTTGAACCTTAGGTAGAGACGTTGGTTAGAACTTCTGAACGATTATGACATGAGCCTGTATTATCATATAGGAAAGGCGAATGTAGTAGCTGACGCCCTCAGCAGGTTGTCTATGGGTAGTCTTTCTCATGTTGAGAAAAACAAGAGAGAGATGGTGAAAGATATCCACAAGCTTGCAAATCTAAGAGTGCGACTCTTAGATTCTGAAGATGGGGGAGTGATTGTCTATGAGATAGCTAAGTCATCCCTATGTGTAGAGGCTAAGGAGAAGCAGGGTGAAGATCCCATCTTGATGCAAATCAAGAAAGATGTGGGTCAACAGAAGGTTATGTCCTTTGAGATTGGTGGTGATGGTATTCTAAGATATCAGGGTAGATTGTGTCTTTCGAATGTTGATAGTTTGCAGGAAAGAATCCTTGCCGAAGCTCATACTGCGAGGTATGTTATTCACCCAGGCTCTACTAAGATGTACCATGAAACCTGGAGGTACTTCCCAAGGGATAGCTTTGAAAGTAGAGCATTTGAAACCTGGAGGTACTTCCCAAGGGATAGCTTTGCCACTATAGAAGTGGGAGATGATCAACATGAACTTTGTCACGAGACTTTTGAAGTCCCGAAACAAGTATGACTCTATTTAGGTGATTGTGGATCGGTTGACCAAGTCAGCCCACTTTTTGCCTATCAGGACTAACTATTCGGGAGAGGATTATGCTAAACTGTTCATTGCAGAAGTAGTTCATTTGCATGGGGCACCTATGTCCATCATATCTGATTGAGGTACACAATTTTCTTCACAGTTTTGGAGATCGTTTCAGAAGGGTTTTGGTACCCAAGTGAATTTAAACACTGCTTTTCATCCTCAAACTGATGGGCAAGCCGAGCGCACCATTCAGACCCTTGAGGATATGTTGAGATCTTATGTAATTGACTTCAAAGAGAGTTAGGTAGATCACTTGCCACTGATAGAGTTCACCTATAATAACAGTTTCCATTCTAGTATTAAGATGGCACCATTTGAGGCATTGTATGGAAGAAGACGTAGGTCTCCAATCGGATGGTATGAAGTGGGTGAGACTCAATTATTTGGGCCTGATCTTGTTCATAAGGCGATGGAGGATGTAAAAATCATTAGAGAATGACTCAAGACAGCTCAAAGTCGCCAGAAGTCCTACGTCGATATTAGGAGAAGGGACCTAGAGTTTGAGGTTAGTGATTGGGTATTTCTTAAAGTTTCTCCTATGAAGGGGGTCATGAGATTTGGGAAAAAAGGTAAGATGAGTCCTCGATATATAGGACCATATCAGATTATGAGGTGGATAGGTGCAGTTGCTTATGAGTTAGAGTTGCCTGTAAGTTTGGGTTCTATCCATCTGGTATTCCACCCATCCATGTTGAAGAAGTTATTGGGGACCATTCTTTAGTGTTGCCCGTAGAGTAAATCAAAGTGACAGACTCCTTATCCTATGAAGAAGAGCCCGTGGCAATCTTGAATTGCCAAGTTAGAAAATTGAGGAGCAAAGAAATAGCCTCAGTTAAAGTGTTGTGGAGAAACCAAAAAATTGAAGAAGCTACTTGGGAATTAGAAGATCACATGAGAGCTAGATACCCAAATTTTTTTGATCTGGCTAATGACGAAATGGAAGGTACAATCCTATCCTTACTCTTTATATGCCTTGGTATGCTCAAAATCATGCTTACCTGTGTTCCGCGTCAACATTCGGGGACGAATGTTCCCAAGGGGGGGATATTGTAACGTCCCAAAGTTTCCTAACTAGATTTTGTCCCAAAAAGTATTAAGCATTAGCTTCTAAAATGATGTATGTATGTTTTACGTGTGGAGTTTCTTAGATTTTGACTTATAATTGCATAGATGACTGAACTAGATTTCCGACGATATAGGATTCGTCCAAAACGGTCACCCGGTGAATAAGTTATGGCTAATTTAAGTTCAAGTCGTGTAACATTTGTCATTTTGGGGTTCGGCGCATCGCGGAGAGGGTTTACATGATAATTGTCAATTTCCAGTGAGAACCCGCGATGGTGGCTCAGCGCGGAGAAATTGTAGGTCTCAACCAGTAAGAAATAAAATGGCTCCGCGTCGCGGTGGCCATCAATTTCCTATTTGTCCATTTCCAGTGAGCCACCGCGATGATAGCGCATCGCGGTGGCATGTAAAATCGGGATTTTTAGTTCAAATTTTCCAGCGGCATCCAGAACTTAATAAGGGTATTTTGAAATTTTTCCTAACCTCTTAAACCATCCAAAATAATAGATTTAGGGTATGTTAGAGCAACATAACCCTATTTCCACCAAGAACATTAGAAAATTCTCTCTAGGGTTTCAAATAGCAAGTTTAAGAAACTCAAGATTTAACCGCGAGTTTAAAAAACTGATTGAGAATTTGGAATCCCCAAGCGGTGGGCTTCAAGAATTACCTATCAAAATCATCAAAAGGTATGTAGGGTTGTCCAAAATCTCATGGGCATGATTTTAATGTGAATTTAAACAAGAATTTCATATGTTTACATAAATATGTATGTTATCATTACTGGGGTTTCGTTTTTAATACCAATAACATGTTTTGTGATATGATTTTAGCAAAAACATTGAAAATTCATGGGGTTGTTTGATTGCACATCTAAATTGCTGAATTTATGAACATGAGCTTTGAAGCTCTAAGAAGTGTGATGAATGTAAACTGTGAATTTGATAAATTCCCCATGATGATGTTTTTGTACCCCACTAGAAATATATGTTATTTAAAAGAGAGCATGTAACGCCCCGTAAAAAAAGTCGTGTGTGTGATAGCCTCTAGCAATGTACACTTAGTCTTGAAAACATGGAAAATATACTAAGTGTATAGAGACCTAGTCTCATATTTAGCTCTTAATCTTCAGGAATCTTATTTTTGACCTTCCCGACCTCCGATTCTAGATTTTCTTATTGCGTTGTGATCGGGGAAGTTAAGGGTACGTCTCAGAATAGTTTCAAAAATTTTAGAGGAGCATAAAGGCATGTTTGGGGTGCCAATCCAGTGAGGGTCAGCGATCTGCAGGCATCGCCTGGCAGATCGCCTGGCCTGGGAGTTCAGCCTACGAAAGAGCGAGTGACGCCTGCTTATAGCAGTACGATTGGGCAAGCGGCGCCTTCTAGATCGCCCCAGGCCAATTTTTCAGCTTTCTCCAAGAAATTAAGGGCATTTTAGTAATTGTCCAATCCCCTATCAGCTTAAACACGGGATTCATCCCCAATAGCACCAAAATGCATTCAATATCATCAAATTTCAAAATAAAAACCCAAGTAGATCAAGATTCAACCGTAGGTTTTTGAAATTGATCGCATATTTGGAATCCCCAGAACGCAGAATTCAATAAGCATTTATTGTCTTCCATATTCGAGGTACGCGGGGTTTTCCTAAATTCTCATGGGCATAGAAATCAAGTTTTAGAAAGGGGTTTTGAATTATGAATATATATATTCATGCTTTTATAAGCTTTAATATCATTGTTTTGGTTTTTAGACCTTTCCCCCGAATGATTTGAACTTATATATATATATATATATATATGTATATGCATGGTTTAAGATTTCATTTGTATTGAGAGCTTGACTTATATGAAATTCCTCTCTTGCTATGATTGTTTTCTCATTTTCATATGATATGGGTTGTTTGGAAAGCATGTTATGAAACATTTGATTTATCCTATGGTTTGAACATTGTATTTGAACTAAAAAGAGGATCTTTGAATGTTGATAACAGTTGAATATGCATATAATGAAAGAGTGCATTGTTTTGCTCAAAGACACGTGACCACCATATGTTTTGAAGAAATCTTGCGTGATTTTGACTTTCGTTTTGGATATGGATCCTTTTATGCTATTTAAATGCTTTTGGTGGTCTAGATATTGGTTGAAGTGAAAGGACTATTCATGATACTCTATGGCATAGAATTATGACTTGCAAGTCTTGGTATGACGATACCAACTCAGACAAATGCCATAACAGACATAGACTAATTTAGAAATCAGAATTTTTTTAGACTTTCATGACTTAGAATTTTAGAATGATACATGTTCAGAAAAGGTTAAAATTGGTCATAAAGAGACGTTAGGTGGTCCCTAAAGAAGGCATGAGTTCAGACAACTCTTTTCCTAAAATTGTGATTTGCCAATCCGGGTATATTATTATGCACTGTCTTAAGTGCCGTGTGGCGTATCAGACTCAGACACACCAACCCTTCCGATACACTTGGGTTGGGTTCTTCCCCGCCGAGTCAATGGCGGATTCCATATTATTCGTGGAATATCAGACTTGTAGGGGAGTGCTACCTAACTCAGAAGTAATATAAAAATTAGAAAACTATTTTGACCAGTATGTCTCATGATTTTCGAATGATGCCCATGTGTTTTTAGACACTCTGTATTGCATGTTGTGTTGATGAAAATTGCTCTCATCTATTTTATATATGTTCAAATACTCTATTTTTGGATTGCTTACCGTGCCAGTACTTTGTGCTGACCCCCCCTCTTTCCAGGATCTGAGGCACAGTCTAGGGGTCCTGACAGATAGTATCTTTTGTCAGACAAAACCGCAGATTCCAGTTGGTGAGCCTTCTATATTCTAGAAGGCTTGCTATTGTTAGACATTGATTTTTGATTATGGTTTTGGTATACTAGGGGCCCTGTCCCAGTTTTCAGATAGCTTGATTTGATTTTAGTAGAGATTTTGCAGACTGAGTCAGACAACATTATTCAGATACTTTTTTATTTTAGTTTTAAGTATTATAACTAAAGTCAGACTGACCATGGTTCCGTCGTTATTTATATTTCCACATTTTATTTAGAATATGAATGTTGTGCATGATCACCAGACTCAGAAGGGTGTACCGGGCCTTCATGGCTAGGGATGCTAATCACGGCTAGGGCCCCGGTTTGGGTTGTGGTAAACTTGGTATCAAAGCACGGTTCATGGTTCCAGGGTCTCTGTAAGATCACGTCGAGTAAAGTATTGTTTATGGGTGTGTAGTGTGCCATACTTGTAAGTAGGAGACTACTGGGCGTTTAGGAATATTTCTCTTCTTTGTGATTTAGTTCGTTCTTCAAAGTCTAACTGTTCCCTAATCAATGATCTCTTGCATTTTAGAAACACAGTCATGCCTCCACGTCGTATCGTTGATCAGAATACTTAGGTAGAAGAGGTTTGTCCCACCCATGGGATGCGGACCCATAATAAATCTCACACTCTAGAATCTGTCCCTACTCTGGGAGTCCCTCTAATCCCAATCAGTCCACCTTGGGATCCATGGACTAATGTTAACCGTCCCCCGACTACTCAAAAAGATATTTCGAATGCAGAATTCAGACGATCTATTCATATGCTCACACGGTTGGTGGCTAATCAGGCTCAACGATCAGAAGATATGGGGTCTTCATTTGTTACATCTGAGGCTAATAGGGTCGATCATTTCATAAAAATGAACCCACCTAAGTTCACTGGCACCAAGGTGGAGGAAGACCCACAGGAGTTCGTGGATGAGATGGAGAATATCTTTAAGGTAATGCATGTAGATGAGGTAGAAGGGGTGGAATTAGCAACTTATCAGCTTAAAGATGTTGCAAATCAGTGGTATACCGACTGGGAGGATGCAAAAGATGAGAGTGTTGAACCCACAGTTTGGGGCGAGTTTATGGAAGCTTTTCTTAATCGGTTCTTTCCTCTAGAGTTGAGGGAGGCCAAGGCGAAGGAGTTTCTGAATCTGAAGTAGGGAAATATGAGTGTCCAGGAGTACACTTTAAAGTTTAATAAACTAGCCCTCTATGCACCAGAGTAGCAACATGAAAGCACGGATGAGGAAATTTGTATCTGGCCTTTCAGATGACTTGGCACTTGACTGTTAGGGAGCAATGCTGAATCGGGATATGGATTTCTCTAGACTGTCATTCTATATGCAGCAGGTAGAGGAGAAGAAAAAGAAGATTGTTAAATCTAGGGAAAATGACAGGCAGGCGAAGAGAGCCATAACTACAGACCAACATCACAGTCAGCCACAAAGTGGTAAGTGGGGTGATAAATGGAAGAAAAAAAAGAATTAGGGTAATGCACAGTCTGAAGCCAGCGCCCCAGCGCCCAGACCACTAGCTGACAAGCGACCACAGAGTTTTTAGACTAGTCATAGATCTAGAGCTCAGAATACGTAGTCACAGGGTAGTGTAGCCCAGTAGCAGCGTACTTTTCCATGATGTGAGACTTGCGGGAGACATCATCCTGGGAGGTGTCAATTGGGCACCCTTGTGTGTTATTTCTGTGTATAGCCGGGCCACTTTCAGAGGGATTGCCCATCTTCTAGGAGAAGTGTGGGTGGTGCCAAATCTCAGGCCAATTCATCTGCACCAACATCACCTCAAAAAGGTGCCACATCAGCTGCCAGGAGCGGTCATAACTGGTTGTATGCTTTGAATAACCTCCATGAGGCAGAGGCTTCACCAGACGTTGTTATTAGTACGTTATGAATCTTTTCCTGTGATGTTTATGTGCTACTTGATCCTGGGTATACCTTGTCTTACGTAACCCCATACATGGCTGTTGGCTTCGGGTTTGAGCCTGATGTGATTTTTTAACCTTTTTCTGTTTCCACTCCAGTGGGTGATTCTGTTGTGGTTAGGAGGGTGTATAGGAAATGTGTTGTATCTATTTTCAGTCGGGATACCGAGCAGATCTCATAGAACTTGACATGGTTGATTTTGATGCTATCCTAGGAATGGACTGGCTCCATTCGTGCTAGGACACATTAGATTATAGAACTCGAAATGTTACTTTTTCCTTTCCGAATGAACCGATGTTAGAATGGAAAGGGCACTTTTTAGCACCTAGAAGGCACTTCATATCTTATCTTAGAGCCCGAAAACTCATTTCCAGAGGTTGTTTATATCATCTAATCTGAGTAAAAGAGTCCAATATTGAAAGCCCTTCTCTCTAGTCAGTCTCAGCAGTGAAAGAGTTTTCAAAAGTCTTTCTCAATGATCTCCCAGGAATGCCACCTGATAGGGAGATAGATTTTGGCATTGATGTGTTGCCGATACCCATCCTATTTCTATTCTTCCCTATAGAATGGCTCCTGTAGAATTGAAAGAGTTGAAAGAGCAGCTAGCAAATCTCCTAGATAAAGGTTTTATCAGACCTAGTGTTTTCCCCTGGGGTGCACCTGTGCTTTTCGTGCAAAAGAAAGATGGGTCCTTGCATATGTGCATAGATTACCGTCAGTTAAACAAGGTCACTATCAAAAATAAGTATCCTCTTCCTAGGATTAATGATCTTTTTTACCAACTTCAGGGTGCTAAGTGTTTTTCAAAAATAGAACTTCGTTTGGGTTATCATCAGTTGAAAGTCAGGGAATTAGACGTTCCCAAAACAGCCTTCCAAACCGATACGGTCACTATGAATTCCTAGTCATGTCCTTCGGGTTGACTAATGCCTCTGCAGCCTTCATGGACCTTATGAATAGAGTTTTCCGTTAGTTTCTTAACCTATTTGTCATTGTATTCATTGATGACATTCTGATTTATTCCAAGAGTGAGGAGGATTATGCCAATCACCTCTGAATCATCCTTCAGACCCTCAAGGATCATCAGCTGTATGCCAAATTTTCTAAGTGTGAATTCTGGTTGAATTTTATTTCCTTCTTGGGGCATATTATATCCAGTGACGGGATTAGAGTGGATCCCCAGAAAGTTGAGGCAGTGAGAAAATGGCCCAGACCTACGACTCCAAACGATATTCGGAGCTTCTTAGGTTTGGCAGGTTATTACAAAAGATTTGTAGAGAGTTTTTCCTCATATCAGATTGTGAGAAGGATAGGTGCAATTACGTATGAGCTAGAGTTGCCTGCAAGTTTGAGTTCAGTTCATCCGGTATTTCATATATCCATGTTAAAGAAGTGCATGGGAGATCATTCTTTGGTGTTGCCTGTAGAAGAGATTAAAGTGACAGACTCTTTATCCTACGAAGAGAAACCGGTGGAATTTTTGGATTGCCAAGTTAGAAAGTTGAGGAGCAAAGAGATAGCCTCAGTTAAAGTATTGTAGAGACACCAGAAAGTTGAAGAAGAAACTTGGGAATCCGAGGATAACATACGAGCTAGGTACCCAAGCTTGTTTGATCCGGTGGATGATGAAACGAAAGGTACAAATCCTTGTCCTTTTCTTTCTATGCCTTTGCTTGAAATTGTGCTTTTCTATTTTCTGTATCATCATTCGGGGAAGAATGATCCCAAGGGGGGGGGATAATGTAACGCCCTGCAAAAAAATTCTTGCGTGTGATAGCCTCTATCAATGTATACTTAGTCTAGAAAACATAGAAAATATACTGTGTATAGAGACTTAGTCACATTTTTAGCTCTTAATCTTCGGGAATCTCATTTTCGATCTTCCCGACCTCCTATTCTAGATTTTCTTGTTGCGTTGTGATCGGGGAAGTTAAGGGTACATCTTGAAATAGATTCAGAAATTTTAGATAAGCATAAGGGCATGTTTGGGGTACCAATCCAGTAAGGATCCGCAATCTGCAGGCGTCGCCTGGAAGATCGCCTGGCCTGGGAGTTCAGCCTGCGATAGAGCGGGCGACGCCTGCTTATAGTGGTGCGATTGGGCAGGCGGTGCCTGCTAGATCGCCCCAGGCCAATTTTTCAGCTTTCTCTGAGAAATTAATGGTATTTTAGTAATTGTCCATTCCCCTATTAGCTTAAACACGACATTCATCCCCAATAGTACCAAAATATATTTAATATTATCAAATTTGCTCAAGAACTCTCTTAAGGGTTTCAAAATAAAAACCCAAGTAGATCAAGATTCAACTGTAGGTTTTTGAAATTGATCGCATATTTGGAATCCCCAGAACGTAGGCTTCAATAATCACCTATTGTTTTCCTAATTCGAGGTACGCGGGGTTTTTCTAAATTCTCATGTGCATAGAAATCAATTTTTAGAAAGGGGTTTTGAATTATGAACATATATTCATGCTTTTATAAGCTTTAATGTCATTATTTTGGTCTTTAGACCTTTCCCCTGAATGATTTGAAATTATATATATATATATATATATATATATATATATATATATATATATATGTATATGTATGTTTAAAAATTTATTTGTATTGAGAGCTTGACTTCTATGAAATTCTTATCTTGCTATGATTTTTTTCTCATTTTCATATGATATGGGTTGTTTGGAAAGCATGTTATGAAACATTTGATTTACCCTATGGTTTGAACATGGTATTTGAACTAAAGAGAGGATATTTGCGTGTTGATATCAGTTGAATATACATATAATGAAAGAATGCATTGTTTTGCTCAAAGACACGTGACCACCATAGGTTTTGAAGAAATCTAGCATGATTTTGTATTACGTTTTGGATATGGATCCTTTTATGTTGTTTAAATACTTTTGGTGGTCTACACATTGGTTGAAGTGAAAGGACTATTCATGATACTCTATGGCTCAGAATTATGACTTGCAAGTCTTGGTATGATGATACCAACTCAGACAAACGCCATAAAATACACAGACTAATTTAGAAATCATACTTTTTTAGACTTTCATGACTTAGAATTTCAGAATAATACATGATCAGAAAAGGATAAAATTGAGCATAAAGAGGTGTTAGGTGGTCCCCGAAAAAGGCATGATGTAATGCCCCGTAAAATTCATGCATGGGTTAGCTTTTAATAGTGTGCTCTTAGACTCAAAACTGGAAAAATTTTCTAAGTGTAATGAGGTCTTAGAGTCATTTTAGCTGGCAACCTTCGAGATAAAATTTTTCAGTCTTCTCTACCTCCGATTCCAAATTTTCTTGTTGCGTTGTGATCGATGAAGTTAAGGGTACGTCTCGGAAGATTTTCAAAATTCTTAGATGAGCCTAAGACCTAGTTTGGGTGCAATTTCCAATAGCACTAGGCAATCCACAGGCCCCACCTGGGGTAGGGCACCGCTGTTTAGCGGGCGTCGCCTGCTAATCGCGCCAGGTAAAAATCTGGGTTTTTCATCCGTTTCATTAATGGCACTTCGGTAATTTCCCTTACCCCTCTCTTCTCAAACACGGGATTTAATCCCTCAAACCCTAATATATCATTATTTTTACCCAAATTGGGCAAGAACACAACCTAGGTTTTTGTTGGAGAAGTCAAGAGAGCTCGAGATTCAACCGTAGGTTTTTGAAATTAATAGCATATTTGGAATCCCCAGATCATAGGCTTCATGAAGCACCTATTGTCTTCCTAATTCGAGGTGCGTGGGGTTTATCCTAAAAACTACATGGGCTTGAAATTGTTACACCATGTTTTAAAGGTTTTGATGTATGTATTTTATAGGGGTTTTGAAAATTATATCATTGATATGCATTTCGAAAAGTTTCAATGCTACTATTTCTTTGGCCTTGTGGCCTTTACCCCTAAAATTGATTTATATATATACATATATGTATAAATTTTAGATTAAAGATTGTTGAGAGAATGAATTATGAATTCCCTCTTTTTTGTTGAACAAAGGATTGTAGTTTTATGATTTTGAAAGATGATTCTCTAAGTATTTTCTCATTTGAACATGATTTGGAATTGTGAGAGGGTTTTCTTGATATAAATATGTCCTTGTGTTTATGAGAAAAAATTGCATGTGCTAACATGAGATATGAGAAAAAGATTCATTGTATTGAATTATTGAAATGCGAGTTTTAAAACTTGTATTTTGGATACAAAGATTCATGATAGACTTATAATGGCTCAGAGATGTTACTTGCAAGTCAATGTTATGATGATACCATATGTATTTATGCCATGACAGAGTATGTTTTCAGAGTATATTTTTAGATCATGTTTTCAGAGAATGTTTTCAGAACTATGCATGTTTTGATAGAGTTTTAAAAACTGGCTTAAAGAGGGTTAGGTGGTTACCCTAATATGGCATAAGTTCAAGTAACTCTTAGCCTAAAACTGTATTTTTTTATATGGGTAGACTATTATTGTACGCTGGCAACGGCCGTGTGGCGTAGTAGATTCAGAGACTCCGACCCTTGCGGCACACTTGGGTTGGGGACTTAGCTGCCGAGTTAATGGTAGTTTCCACATAGCCCGTGGAATTTTCAGAATTGTAGGGTGTACCACCTAACACAAAAGTAGTACAAAGAGTGTCCCAGATTTCAGATGTAGTCACAGAGTCCTTTAAAATGCCCATGAGATTTCTTACTATACGATTGTTTATGAACTGTTTTAAACTACTCTCATATATGTGATTTTAAATGATAATTTTGATTTGCTCTGTACACCAGAACATTTGTATAAACCCCCTCCCCTCTCTAACCATCTCAGGTTCTGAGGCTCAGTCTAGGGGTCCATACAAGCAGTAGATAAATTCGATCGCAGATCAGACTTGTGCAGTAGTGAGCCTTCTATTTTCCAGAAGGCCTATTTAGTTTACAGATATTTATCTATAGTCATGTTTTGGTCTACTGGGGTCCTTGTCCCAGTTTTCAGATAGCTTGTTTTATTTATAGTAGAGATTTTGCAGACTGAGTCAAATAGTATTATTCAGATATTTTTGGATTTCAGTTTTCAGTATTATGACTAAATTCAGAATTGACCATAGTTCTGTTGTTATCTATATTTTCTGCATTTTCTTTGCTATATGAATGTTGAGCATGATTACCAGATTCAGATGAGCGTCCTAGACGTTCATGGTTCGGGAATGCTCGTCATGGCCAGGGCCCCAATTCAGGTCATGAAAAACTTGGTATCAGAGCACGGTTCATGGTGCCAGGGTGTCTGAAAAATTGTGTCGGGTAGAGTCTTGTTTATGGGTGTGTAGAGCGCCACACTTATAAGCAAGAGGCTACTAGGAGCTTAGGAATGTTTTCCTTCTTTGTGATTTAGTTCGTACTTCAGAGTCTGAACTGTCCCCTAATCAATGATCTCTTGTATTTCAGAAACATAGTTATGCCTCCCCGTCACAACATTGATCAGAATGCTCAGTCAGATGAGGTCTGTCCTATTCACGGGACGAGGACACCTAACCGAGCCCATACCCCTGAGCCCGTTCCTACTCCAGGAGTCTCTCCAGTCCACCACGGGCTCCAAGGACCAATGTCAATCGTCCCTCGACTACTCAGAGAGATATCTCTAATGCAGAGTTCCGTCAATCTATTCATATGCTAGTACAGTTGGTGGTTGTGCAGACTCAGCGGTCAGAAGATACTGGGTCAGCATATGTTACTTCTGAAGCTACTCAGGTGGGCCAATTCATAAGCATGAACCCGCTAAAGTTTTCTGGTACTAAAGTAAAAAAGGATCTGCAGGAATTTATAGATGAAATGGAAAAGATCTTCAACATAATGCATGTGGATCAGGTGGAAGAGGTAGAGTTAGTATCTTATTAGCTCAAGGATGTTGTAAATCAGTGGTCCAATGATTGGGAAGATGCAAAGGGCAACAATGCTGAGCCCTCATTATGGGATGAGTTCGTAGATGCTTTCCTTGACCGGTTCTTCCCATTAGAGTTGAGGGAGGCAAAGTCCGAGGAGTTCATGAATCTGAATAGGGGAAGATGAGTGTCTAGGAGTACACTCTAAAGTTCAACCAACTAGTCCTCTATGCACCAGAAATTACTAGAAACATAAGAGCCAAAATGAGGAAGTTTTCATATGGCCTCTCCGATGACTTAGCACTTGAGTGTCAAGGGACGATGCTCAACAGAGACCTAAACTTTGTTAGATTGTCTGTCCATATGCAGCAGGTATATGAGAAGAAGAAAAAGATTGCTGAATCTAGAGAGCAAGACAGGCTGGAGAAAAGAGCCAGAACAGCGGACCAGCACCAGCACCATAGTCAGCCGCAAAGTGGTAACAGGGGTAATAAGTGCTCAAAGAAGAAGAAATTTTGGGGTAATCCACAATCAGCAGCCAGTGCTCCGAAGTCCAGACCCCAGTTGATCAGCGGCCCTAGAATTTTTAGTCTAGTCAGGGACCGAGGGCGCAAGGTGCACAGTCTCAGGGAAGTATAGCTCAGACCACTCGTTCATACCCTTCTTGTGGGAGATACAGGAGGAATCATCCTGGGAAATGTTAGTTTGGTGCCTTGGTGTGTTATTCATATGGCCAACCAGTCCATATTCAGAGAGATAGACCAGCAGCAAAGGGTAATGTTGGGGGAGCCAAGTCACACGCGAATTCATCTGCTCCACCACCTCAGAAGGGTACCACTTCAGCTGTCAGAAGCGGTCGCAACCGATTATACGCTTTGACTAACCACCAGGAGGCAGAAGCTTCACCAGATGTTATCACTGGTATGTTATGAATTTTTTCCAGTGATATGTATGTATTTTTTGATCCCAGGTCTACCTTATCTTATGTGACCCCTTATGTGGTTGTTAGTTTTGGTTTTGATCCCGAAGTTATTATAGAACCCTTCTCTATTTTCACTCCTGTAGGTGACTCTGTTGTTCCTAGAAAGGTATATAAAAATTGTGTTGTGTCTATTCTTAGCCGGATACTGTGGAAGACCTTATAGAACTAGATATGGTTGATTTTGATGCTATCTTAGGGATGGACTGGCTCCATTCATGTTATGCCACC
>NC_061114.1:229281541-229285546 GCF_002878395.1 Capsicum annuum | reverse complement strand
GCTATTGTGTGGGCAGAGAATTCTGTGGCACCTAGATGTCATTTTATATCTTATCTTAGAGCCCAAAAGCTCATCTCTAGAGGTTGTTTGTACCATCTAATTCGAGTAAAAGATTTCAGAGTTGAAAGTCTTCCTCTTCAGTCAGTCCCAGTAGTGAATGAGTTTCCAGAAGTCTTTCCCGAAGATCTCCCTGGGGTATAGGGAGATAGATTTTGGCATGGATGTGTTGCCAGAAATGCGTCCGATTTCTATTCCGCCATATAAAATGGCTCCTGCGGAACTAAAAGAGTTTAAAGAACAGCTAGCGGACCTCCTAGATAAAGGATTTATTCGTCCTAGCGTTTCCCCATGGGGTGCACCTATGCTTTTCATGCGAAAGAAGAATGGTTCTCTCTGTATATGCATAGATTATCGCCAGTTAAATAAGGTCTTAATTAAAAATAAATATCCTCTTCCTAAGATTGATGATATTTTTTACCAGCTTTAGGGTACTAAGTGTTTTTCAAAAATAAACCTTCGTTCGGGATACCATCAGTTGAAAGTTAGAGAGTCAGATACACCCAAAACAGCTTTCCGAACCAGATATGGTCATTATGAATTCTTAGTCATGTTCTTTGGGTTGACTAATGTCCCTGCAACCTTCATGGACCTTATGAACAGAGTTTTCCATTAGTTTCTTGACTTGTTTGTCATTGTATTTATTGATGACATTCTGATCTATTCTAAGAATGAGGAGGATCATGCGAGGAATCATCCTTCAGAACCTCAAGGATCATCAGCTGTATGCCAAATTTTCTAAGTTTGAATTTTGGTTGAATGTTATCGCCTTCTTGAGGTATATTATGTCTAGTGATGGGATTAGAGTGGATCCCCAAAAAGTTAAGGCAGTGAGAAAATAGCCCAGACCCACGACTCCAACCGACATTCAGAGCTTCTTGGGTTTGGCAGGTTATTATAGAAGATTTGTAGAGAGTTTTTCCTCTATAGCTGCTCTACTTACCAGATTGACTCAGAAGAAGGTGAAGTTTTCTTAGTCCGATTCACGTGAGAATAGCTTTGAGAAGTTGAAAGATAAGATTACTACTGTACCTATTTTGACCCTTCCCGGGGTTGTAGAGGGTTTTATGGTATACTATGATGCATCCCGTGTGGGGCTTGGTTGTGTACTTATGCATCATGGCAGTTAAAGGTGCATGAGCGAAACTACCCTACTCATGATTTGGAGTTAGCAGCTGTGGTGTTTGCACTTAAGATCTGGCGGCACTATTTGTACGGAGTTGATGTTGATATATTTACTAACCATAAGAGTTTATAGTATGTTTTCTCGTAGAAGGAATTAAATCTCAGGCAGAGATGTTGGCTGAAACTTCTGAAGGATTATGATATGAGCCAGCACTATCATCCGAGCAAGGCAAATATTGTAGCCGACGCTCTCACCAGGTTGTCTAAGGGTAGTCTTTCTCATGTTGAGAAGCACAAGAGGGAGATGGTGAAAGATATCCACCGGCTTATGAATCTAGGAGGGCGACTCTTGGATTCCAAAGATAGGGGTGTGATTGTCCATGAGATAGCTACGTCGTCCCTTTATGCGGAGGTTAAGAAGACCCCATTTTGATGCAAATCAAGAAAGATGTGGGTCAATAGAGGATTATGTCCTTTGAAATTGGTGGTGATGGTATTTTGAGATATCAGGGTAAATTGTGTGTTCCGAATGAAGATGGTCTGCGGTAAAGAATCCTTGCCGAAGATCACACTTCAAGGTATGTTGTTTACCCAGGATCTACCAAGATGTGCCATGATCTAAAAGTCATGTATTGGTGGAATAATATGAAGCGTGATGTAGCTGCTTTTGTTTCCAAGTGTCTGAACTTCCAGCAGGTAAAAGTAGAGCATTTAAAGCCTGGAGGTACTTCCCAAGGGATAGCTTTGCCACTATGGAAGTGGGAGATGATCAATATAAACTTTGTCACGAGACTTCCAAAGTCCCAAAACCAGTATGATTCCATCTGGGTGATTGTAGATCGATTGACTAAATTAGCCCACTTTTTGCCTATGAGGACTAATTATTCGGGAGATGACTATGCTAAGATGT
The DNA here is from genome assembly GCF_002878395.1 of Capsicum annuum. Taxonomy (NCBI): domain Eukaryota; kingdom Viridiplantae; phylum Streptophyta; class Magnoliopsida; order Solanales; family Solanaceae; genus Capsicum; species Capsicum annuum. Next base: position 229,283,454 of record NC_061114.1, on the reverse strand, counting down.
ACATTGAAGAAATAGTCCATTTTCATGGAGCACCTATCTCTATTATATTTGACCGAGGTACGCAATTTTCTTCTCAGTTTTGGAAGTCTTTTCAGAGGGGTTTAGGTACCTAAGTGAATTTAAGCACTGATTTTCATACTCAAACTGATGGGCAAGCCGAACGCACCATTCATACCCTTGGGGATATGTTGAGGGCTTGGGTAATATATTTCAAAGGTAGTTGGGTGGATCATCTATCGTTGATTGACTTCGCATACAATAATAGCTACCATACCAGTATTAAGATGGCACCGTTTGAGGCATTGTATGGGAGAAGATATAGATCTCCAATAGAGTGGTATAAGTTTGGTGAGACACGATTGTTTGGACCTGATCTTGTTCATTAAGCAATGGAGGATATAAAAGTCATTAGAGAACAACTCAATACAGCTCAGAGTCGATAGAAATCCTACGCTGATGTTAGGAGAAGAGATTTAGAGTTTGAGATTGGTGATTAGGTTTTTCTTAAGGTATCCCCTATGAAGGGAGTCATGCTCTTCGGGAAGAAAGATAAGCTAAGCCCACGTTATGTAGGGCCATATCAGATTTTGAGAAGAATAGGTGGTGTCACGTACGATCTTGATTTGCCTGTAAGGTTGGGGTCTGTGCATCCGGTATTTCACGTTTCTATGTTGAAGAAATGCATCAGAGATCATTCTTTGGTGTTGCCTATAGAAGAGCTTAAAGTGACAGACTCCTTAGCTTATGAGGAGGAACCTATTGCAATCTTAGATCATCAGTTTTAAAAGTTGAGAAGCAAAGAGATAGCCTCAGTTAAAGTATTGTGGAGAAATAAGAAAGTTGACAAAGCAACTTGGGAATCCGAAGATGACATAAGAGCTGGATACCTTCACCTTTTTTATTCAATGAACGATGACATAGAAGGTACAATCCTTGCCTTATTCTTTCCATGTCTTAGAATCCTTGTAATCGTGCTTGAATGTTTTCCACATCATTATTCGAGGACGAATGATCCTAAGGGGGGGATAATGTAACTCCCCGTAAAAGTCGTGCATGGGTTAGATTTTAATAGTGTACTCTTAGACTCAAAACTGGAAAAATTTTCTAAGTGTAATGAGGACTTAGAGTCATTTTAGCTGGCAACCTTCGGGATACAACATTTCAGTCTTCTCGACCTCCGATTCTAGATTTTCTTGTTGTGTTGTGATCGGGGAAGTTAAGGGTACATATTAGAGGGGTTTTGGAATTTTTAGACGAGCCTAAGACCTAGTTTGGTTGCAATTTCCAGTAGTACCAGGTGATCCACAGGCGCCGCCTGGGATAGTGCACCGCTGCTTAGCGGGCGTCGCCTGCTAATCGCGCCAGGCAAAAATCTGGGTTTTTCATCCGTTTCATTGGAACTTTGGTAATTTCCTTTACCCCTCTCTTCTCAAACACGAGAATTTAATCCCTCAAACCCTAAGATATCATTATTTTCACCCAAATTGAGCAATAACACAACCTAGGGTTTTGTTGGAGAAGTCAAGAGAGCTCGAGATTCAATTGTAGGTTTTTGAAATTAATCGCATATTTGGAATCCCCAGATCGTAGGATTCAGAAAGCACCTATTGTCTTCCTAATTCGAGGTGTGTGGGTTTTATCCTAAAAACTACATGGGCTTGAAATTGTTACACCATGTTTTAAAGGTTTTGATGTATGTATTTTATGGGGATTTTGAAAATTATATCATTGATATGCATTTCAAAAAGTTTCAATGCTACTATAGCTTTGGCCTTGTGGCCTTTACCCCTAACATTGATTTTTATATATACATATATGTTTGAATTTTTGATTAAAGATTGTTGAGAGCATGAATTTTGAATTCCTTCTTTTGTGTTGAACAAAGGATTGTAGTTTTATGATTTTGAAAGATG
>NC_061114.1:229266845-229278541 GCF_002878395.1 Capsicum annuum | reverse complement strand
CCCTAAGATAGCATCAAAATCAACCATATCTAGTTCTATAAGGTCTTTCACAGTATCCGGCTAAGAATAGACACAACACAATTTTTATATACCTTTCTAGGAATAACAGAGTCACCTACAGGAGTGAAAACAAAGAAGGGTTCTACAATAACTTTGGGATCAAAACCAAAACCAACAACCACATAAGGGGTCACATAAGATAAGGTAGACCTGGGATCAAGAAATTCATACATATCACTGGAAAAGATTCATAACATACCAGTGACAACATCTGGTGAAGCTTCCGCCTCCTGGAAGTTAGTCAAAGCGTATAATCGATTGCGACCGCTTCTGACAGCTGAAGTGGTACCCTTCTGAGGTGGTGGAGCAGATTAATTCGCCTGTGACTTGGCTCCCCCAACATTACCCTTTGCTGCTAGTCTGTCTCTCTGAATATAGACTGGTTGGCCATATGAATAACACACCAAGGTGCCAAACTGACATTTCCCAGGATGATTCCTCCTGCATCTCCCACAATGAGGGTATGAGCGAGAGGTTTGAGCTATACTTTCCTGAGACTGTGCACCCTGCGCCCTCGGTCCCTGACTAGACTAAAAATTCTGGGGCCGCTGATCAACTGGGGTCTGGACTCCGGAGCACTGGCTGCTGATTGTGGATTACCCCAAAATTTCTTCTTCTTCGAGCACTTATTACCCCTGTTACCACTTTGCGGCTGACTATGGTGATGGTGCTGGTCCGCTGTTCTGGCTTTTTTCTCCAGCCTGTCTTGCTCTCTAGATTCAACAATCTTTTTCTTCTTCTCCTCTACCTGCTGCATATGGACAGACAATCTAACAAAGTTTAGGTCTCTGTTGAGCATCGTCCCTTGACACTCAAGTGCTAAGTCATCGAAGAGGCTATATGAAATCTTCCTCATTTTGGCTCTTATGTTTCTAGTCATTTCTGGTGCATAGAGGACTAGTTGGTTGAACTTTAGAGTGTACTCCTAGACACTCATCTTCCCCTATTTCAGATTCATGAACTCCTCGGACTTTGCCTCCCTCAACTCTAACAGGAAGAACCGGTCAAGGAAAGCATCTACGAACTCATCCCATAATGAAGGCTCAGCATTGTTGCCCTTTGCATCTTCCCAATCATTGTACCACTAATTTGCAACATCTTTCAGCTAATAAGATGCTAACTCTACCCCTTCCACCTGATCCACATGCATTACCTTGAAGATCTTTTCCATTTCATCTATAAATTCCTGCGGATCCTTTTTTACTTTAGTACCAGAAAACTTTAGCGGGTTCATCCTCATGAATTGGCCCACCTGAGTAGCTTCAGAAGTAACATATGCTGACCCAATATCTTCTGACCGCTGAGTCTGCACAGCCACCAACTGTACTAGCATATGAATAGATTGTCGAAACTCTGCATTGGAGATATCTCTTTGAGTAGTTGGGGGACGATTGACATTGGTCCTTGGAGCCCGTGGTGGACTGGAGAGACTCCTGGAGTAGGAACGGGCTCAGGGGTATGGGCTTGGTTAGGTGTCCTCATCCCGTGATTAGGACGGACCTCATCTGACTGAGCATTCTGATCAACGTTGTGACGGGGAGGCATAACTATGTTTCTGAAATACAAGAAATCATTGATTAGGGGATAATTTAGACTCTGAAGTACGAACTAAATCAAAAAGAAGGAAAACATTCCTAAACTCCTAGTAGCCTCCTGCTTATAAGTGTGGCACTCTGCACACCCATAAACAAGACTCTACCTGACATAATTTTTCAGATACCCTGGCACCATGAACCGTGCTTTGATACCAAGTTTTTCATGACCCGAACTGGGGCCCTGGCCGTGACGAGCATTTCCGAACCATGAACGTCTAGGACGCTCATCTGAATCTGGTAATCATGCACAACATTCAAATAGCAAAGAAAATGTAGAAAATATAGATAACAACGGAACTATGGTCAATTCTGAATTTAGTCATAATACTGAAAACTGAAATCCCAAAGTATCTGAATAATACTATTTGACTCAGTCTGCAAAATCTCTACTATAAATAAAACAAGCTATCTAAAAACTGGGACAAGGCCCCCAGTAGACCAAAACATGACTATAGATAAATATCTGTAAACTAAATAGGCCTTCTGGAAAATAGAAGGCTCACTACTGCACAAGTCTGATCTGTGATTCGAATTTATCTACTGCTTGTCTGGACCCCTAGACTGAGCCTCAAAACCTGAGATGGTTAGAGAGGGGAGGGGGTTAATACAAATGTACTGGCGCACAGAGCAAATCAAAATTATCATTTAAAATCACATATATGAGAGTAGTTTAAAATAGTTCATAAACAATCGTATAGTAAGAAATCTCATGGGCATTTTAAAGGACTCTGTGACTACATCTAAAATCTGAGACACTCTTTGTACTACTTTTGCGTTAGGTGGTATACCCTACAATTCTAAAATTTCCACGGGCTATGTGGAAACTACCATTAACTCGGCAGCTAAGCCCCCAACCCAAGTGTGCTGCAAGGGTCGGAGTCTTTGAATCTACTACGCCACACGGCCGTTGCCAGCGTACAATAATAGTCTACCCATATCAGCAAATACAGTTTTAGGCTAAGAATTACTTGAACTCACGCCCTATTCGGGTAACCACCTAACCCTCTTTAAGCCCCTTTTTAAAACTCTATCAAAACATGCATAGTTCTGAAAACATTCTCTGAAAACATGATCTAAAAATATACTCTGAAAACATACTCTGTCATGGCATAAATACATATGGTATCATCATAACATTGACTTACAAGTAACATCTCTGAGCCATTATAAGTCTATCATGAATCTTTGTATCCAAAATACAAGTTTTGAAACTCGCATTTCAATAATTCAATACAATGAATCTTTTTCTCATATCTCATGTTAGCACATGCAATTTTTCTCATAAACACAAGGATATATTTATATCAAGAAAACCCTCTCACAATTCCAAATCATGTTCAAATGAGAAAATACTTAGAGAATCATCTTTCAAAATCATAAAACTACAATCCTTTGTTCAACAAAAAAGAGGGAATTCACAATTCATGCTCTCAACAATCTTTAATCTAAAATTCATACATATATGTATATATATAAATCAATCTTAGTGGTAAAGGCCACAAGGCCAAAGCAATAGTAGCATTGAAACTTTTTGAAATGCATATCAATGATATAATTTTCAAAACCCCCATAAAATACATACATCAAAACCTTTAAAACATGGTGTAAAAATTTCAAGCCCATGTAGTTTTTAGGATAAACCCCACGCACCTTGAATTAGGAAGACAATAGGTGCTTCATGAAGCCTATGATCTGGGGATTCCAAATATGCGATTAATTTCAAAAACCTACGGTTGAATCTCGAGCTCTCTTGACTTCTCCAACAAAACCCTAGGTTGTGTTCTTGCCCAATTTGAGTGAAAATAATGATATATTAGGGTTTGAGGGATTAAATCCCATGTTTGAGAAGAGAGGGGTATGGGAAATTACCAAAGTGCCATTAATGAAATGGATGAGAAACCCAGATTTTGGCCTGGCGCAATTAGCAGGCGACGCCCGCTAAACAGCGGTGCCCTACCCCAGGCGGGCCTGTGGATTGCGTAGTGCTACTGGAAATTGCACCCAAACTAGGTCTTAGGCTCGTCTAAGAATTCCGAAAATATTCCGAGATGTACCCTTAACTTCATCAATCAGAACGCCACAAGAAAATTTGGAATCGGAGGTCTAGAAGACTGAAAAATTGTATCTCGAAGGTTGCCAGCTAAAATGACTTTAAGACCTCATTACACTTAGAAAATTTTTCCAGTTTTGAGTCTAAGAGTACACTATTAAAAGCTAACCCATGCATGAATTTTACGGGGCATTACATGATGCCTTTTTCGGGGACCACCTAACACCTCCTTATGCTCAATTTTTTCCTTTTCTGATCATGTATTATTCTGAAATTCTAAGTCATGAAAGTCTGAAAAAGTATGATTTCTAAATTAGTCTATGTATTTTATGGCATTTGTCTGAGTTGGTATCATCATACCAAGACTTGCAAGTCATAATTTTGAGCCATAGAGTATCATGAATAGTCCTTTCACTTCAACCAATGTATAGACCACCAAAAGTATTTAAACAAGATAAAAGGATCCATATCCAAAACGTAATACAAAATCATGCTAGATTTCTTCAAAACCTATGGTGGTCACGTGTCGTTGAGCAAAACAATGCATTCTTTCATTATATGCATATTCAACTGTTATCAACATGCAAATATCCTCTCTTTAGTTCAAATACCATGTTCAAACCATAGGGTAAATCAAATGTTTCATAACATGCTTTCCAAACAACCCATATCATATGAAAATGAGAAAAAAATCATAGCAAGATAAGAATTTCATAGAAGTCAAGCTCTCAATACGAATGAATCTTAAACCATGCATACACACACACACATACACACACACACACACATATATATATATATATATAATTTCAAATCATTCAGGGGAAAGGTCTAAAGACCAAAATAATCACATTAAAGCTTATAAAAGCATGAATATATGTTCATAATTCAAAACCCCTTTCTAAAAATTGATTTCTATGTACATGAGAATTTATAAAAACCCCGCGTACCTCAAATTAGGAAGACAATAGGTGATTATTGAAGCCTACGTTCTGGGGATTCCAAATATGCGATCAACTTCAAAAACCTACAGTTTAATCTTGATCTACTTGGGTTTTTATTTTGAAACCCTTAAGAGAGTTCTTGAGCAAATTTGATAATATTAAATATATTTTGGTGCTATTGGGGATGAATCTCATGTTTAAGTTGATAGGGGAATGGACAATTACTAAAATACCATTAATTTCTTGAAGAAAGCTGAAAAATTGGCCTGGGGCGATCTAGCAGGCACCGCCTGCCCAATCGCACCACTATAAGCTGGCGTCGCCCGCTCTATCGCAGGCTGAACTCCCAGGCCAGGCGATCTTCCAGGCGACGCCTGCAGATTGCGCATCCTCACTGGATTGGCACCCCAAACATGCCCTTATGCTTATCTAAAATTTCTAAAACTATTTCTAGATGTACCCTTAACTTCCCCGATCACAACGCAACAAGAAAATCTAGAATAGGAGGTCGGGAAGATAAAAAATGAGATTCCCAAAGATTAAGAGCTAAAAATGTGACTAAGTCTCTATACACTTAGTATATTTTCTATGTTTTCAAGACTAAGTCTACATTGCTAGAGGCTATCACACGCATGACTTTTTTTACAGGGCGTTACATTATCCCCCCCCTTGGGATCATTCGTCCCCGAATGATGATGCAGAAAATAGAAAAGCACAATTTCAAGCAAAGGCATAGAAAGAAAAGGACAAGGATTTGTACCTTTCATTTCATCATCCACCGGATCAAACAATCTTGGGTACCTAGCTCGTATGTCATCCTCGGATTCCCAAGTTGCTTCTTCAACTTTGTGGTGTCTCTACAATACTTTAATTGAGGCTATCTCTTTGCTCCTCAACTTTCTAACTTGGCAATCCAAAATTTCCACCGGTTTCTCTTCCTAGGATAAGGATTCTGTCACTTTAATCTCTTCTACAGGCAACACCAAAGAATGATCTCCCATGCACTTCTTTAACATGGATATATGAAATACCGGATGAACTGAACCCAAACTTGCAGGCAATTCTAGATCATACGCAATTGCACCTATCCTTCTCACAATCTGATATGGTCCTATAAAGTGAGGACTTATCTTGCCCTTCTTCCCGAATCACATGACTCCCTTCATGGGAGAAACTTTGAGGAATACCCAGTCTCCAACCTCAAACTCTAAGTCTCTCCTCCTAACATTGGAGTAGGATTTCTGACAACTCTAAGCTGTCTTTAGCCATTCTCTAATGTTTTTCACATCCTCCATTGCCTGATGAACAAGATTAGGCCCAAACATCTAAATCTCACCTACCTCATACCGTCCTATCAGAGACCTACATCTCCTTCCGTACAAGGCCTTAAAAGGTGCCATCTTAATGCTGGCATGGAAACTATTATTATAAGTGAATTCAATCAGCGGTAGATGATCTACCCAACTTTCTTTGAATTCTATCACACAATCCCTCAACATATCTTTAAGGGTCTGAATAGTACGCTCGGCTTGCCCATCGGTTTGAGGATGGAAAGCAGTCCTCAAATTTACTTGGGTACCTAAACCCTTCTAAAATGATCTCTAAAACTGTGAAGAAAACTGTGTACCTCAGTCAGATATGCTGGACACAAGTGCTCCATACAAATGAACTACCGCTGCAATGAACAACTTAGCATACTCTTCTCCCGAATAGTTAGTCCTGACAGGCAGAAAGTGAGCTGACTTGGTCACCCTATCTACAATTACCCATATGGAATCATACTGGTTTCGGGACTTTGGAAGTACTGTAATGAAGTCCATATTAATCATCTCCCACTTTCACAAAGGCAAATCTATCTTTTAGGAAGAACCACCCGGCCTCAAATGCTCTACCTTAACTTGTTGGCAATTCAAACACTTAGAAACAAATTTAGCCATATCACGCTTCATATTATTCCACCAATATATAGATTTCAGGTCATGGTACATCTTAGTAGAGCCTGGATGAACGACATACCTTGAAGTGTGATATTCACCAAGGATTCTCTCCCATAAACCATCCATATTCGGAACACACAATCTACCCTGATATCTTAAATACCATCACCGCCAATCTCAAAAGACATAACTTTTTGTTGACCCTCATCTTTCTTGATTTTCATCAATATGGGATCTTCAACCTGCTTTTCTTTAACCTCTACACAAAGGGAAGATTTAGCCAACTCATGAACTACCACTCCTCCATCTTCATAATCCAAAAGCCACACTCTAAGATTTGCAAGCCGGTGAATATCTTTCACCATCTCCCTCTTTTCTTTCTCCACATGAGAAAGACTGCCCATAGATAACCTGCTGAGGGCGTCGGCTACCACATTTGCCTTGCCCGGATGGTAATGCAGGATCATAACATAATCTTTAAGAAGCTCGAACCATCGCCTCTGCCTGAGATTTAATTCTTTTTGTGAGAAAAGATACTGCGAACTCTTGTGGTCAGTAAATATGTCAACATGCATATCGTACAAATAATGTCATGCAAACACCACTGCTGCTAACTCCAAGTCATGAGTAAGGTAGTTCTGCTCGTGCACCTTTAACTTCCTAGATACATAAGCTACTACCTTACCATGCTGCATAAGTACACAACAAGTCCCACATGGGACACATCACAGTATACTACAAAACCATCTACACCTTCGGGAAGAGTCAAAACAGGAGTAGTAGTTAATTTGTCTTTCAGTTTCTCAAAACTACTTTCACACAAATCAGACCACACAAACTTCACCTTTTTCTGAGTCAATTTAGTGAGCGGAGCATCTATGAGGAAAAGCTCTCTACAAATCTTCTGTAATAACCTGCCAAACCTAAGAAGCTCCGAATATCGGTTGGAGTCGTGGGTCTGGGCCATTTTTTCACTGCCTCAACTTTCTGGGGATCCACTCTAATCCTGTCACTGGACATAATATGCCCCAAAAAGGAAATAAAATTCAACCAGAATTCACACTTAGAAAATTTGGCATACAGCTGATGATCCTTGAGGGTCTGAAGGATGATTCAGAGGTGATTGGGATAATCCTCCTCACTCTTGGAATAAATCAGAATGTCATCAATGAATAAAATGACAAATAGGTCAAGAAACTGACAAAAAACTCTATTCATAAGGTCCATGAAGGCTGCAGGGGCATTAGTCAACCCGAAGGACATGACTAGGAATTCATAGTGACCGTATTGGTTCAGAAGGCTATTTTGGGAACGTCTAATTCCCTGACTTTCAACCGATGATAACCCGAACGAAGGTCTATTTTTGAAAAACACTTAGCACCCTGAAGTTGATCAAAAAGATCATTAATCCTAGGAAGAGGATACTTATTTTTGATAGTGACCTTGTTTAACTGACGATAATCTATGCACATATGCAAGGACCCATCTTTCTTTTGCACGAAAAGCACAGGTGCACCCCAGGGGGAAACATTAGGTCTGATAAAACCTTTATCTAGGAGATTTGCTAGCTGCTCTTTCAACTCTTTCAATTCTGCAGGAGCCATTCTATAGGGAAGAATAGAAATAGGATGGGTATCGGCAACACATCAATGCCAAAATCTATCTCCCTATCAGGTGGCATTCCTGGGAGATCATCAGGAAAGACTTTTGAAAACTCTTTCACTACTGAGACTGACTGGAGAGAAGGACTTTCAACATTGGAGTCTTTTACTCAAATTAGATGATATAAACAACCTCTGGAAATGAGTTTTCGGGCTCTAAGATAAGATATGAAGTGCCTTCTAGGTGCTAAAAAGTGCCCTTTCCATTCTAACATCGTTTTATTTGGAAAGGAAAAAGTAAAATTTCGAGTTGTATAATCTAATGTGTCCTAGCACGAATGGAGCCAGTCCATTCCTAGGATAGCATCAAAATCAACCATGTCAAGTTCTATGAGATATGCTCAGTATCCCGACTGAAAATAGATACAACACATTTCCTATACACCCTCCTAACCACAACAGAATCACCCACTAAAGTGGAAATAGAAAAAGGTTCAAAAATCACATCGGGCTCAAACCCGAAGCCAATAGCCATGTATGGGGTTACATAAGACAAGGTATACCCAGGATCAAGTAGCACATAAACATCACGGGAAAAGATTCATAACATACCGATAACAACGTCTGGTGAAGCCTCTGCCTCCTGGAGGTTAGTCAAAGCATACAGCCAGTTATGACCACTCCTGGTAGCTGATATGGCACCTTTTTGAGGCGGTGTTAGTGCAGATGAATTGGCCTGAGATTTGGCACCACCCATACTTCTCCTAGAAGATGTGCAATCCATCTGAAAGTGACCCGGCTATACACAGGAATAACACACAAGGGTGCCTAATTAACACCTCCCAAGATGATGTCTCCCGCAAGTCTCACATCGTGGAAAAGTACGCTGCTACTGGGCCACACTACCCTGTGACTACGTATTCTGAGCTCTGGATCCATGACTAGTCTGAAAACTCTGTGGTCGCTTGTCAGCGGGTGGTCTGGGCGCTAGGGCGCTGGCTTCAGACTGTACATTACCCTAATTCTTTTTCTTCTTCCATTTATCACCCCACTTACCACTTTGTGGCTGACTATGATGTTGGTCTGCAATTATGGCTCTCTTCGCCTGCCTGTCCTTTTCCCTAGATTTAACAATCTTCTTTTTTTTCCTCCTCTACCTGCTGCATATAGAATGACAGTCTAGAGAAATCCATATCCCGATTCAGCATCACTCCCTGACAGTCAAGTGCCAAGTCATCTGATAGGCCAGATACAAATTTCCTCATTCGGGCTTTCATGTTGCTACTCTGGTGCATAGAGGGCTAGTTTATTAAACTTCAAAGTGTACTCCTGGACACTCATATTTCCCTACTTCAGATTCATAAAATCCTTCGCCTTGGCCTCCCTCAACTCTAGAGGAAAGAACCGATTAAGAAAAGCTTCCATGAACTCGCCCCAAACTATGGGTTTAGCACTCTCATCTTTTCCATTCTCCCAGTCGGCATACCACTGATTTGCAATATCTTTAAGCTGATAAGTTGCTAATTCCACCCCTTCTACCTCATCTACATGGATTACCTTAAAGATATTCTCCATCTTATCCACGAACTCCTGTGGGTCTTCTTCCACCTTGGTGCCAGTGAACTTAGGTGGGTTCATTTTTATGAAATGATCGACCCTAGTAGCCTCAGACGTAACAGATGAAGACCCCACATCTTCTGATCGTTGAGCCTGATTAGCCACCAACTGTGTCAGCATATGAATAGATCATCTGAATTATGCATTTGAAATATCCTTTTGAGTAGTCGGAGGACGGTTAACATTAGTCCATGGATCCCGAGGTAGACTGATTGGGACTGGAGGGACTCTTGGAGTAGGGACAGATTCTAGAGTGTGAGATTTATTATGGGTCCGCATCCCATGGGTGGGACGGACCTCTTCTGCCTAAGTATTCTAATCGACGATACGATGCGGAGGCATGACTGTGTTTCTGAAATACAAGAGATCATTGATTAGGGAACAGTTCAGACTCTGAACCACGAACTAAATCACAAAGTAGAGAAATATTCCTAAATGCCTAGTAGCCTCCTACTAACAAGTATGGCGCACTACACACCCGTAAACAATACTCTACTCGACATGATTTCACAGAGACCTTGGAACCATGAACCGTGCTTTTATACCAAGTTTGCCACGACCCAAACCGGGGCCCTAGCTGTGATGAGCATCCCTAGCCATGAAGGCCCAGTACACCCTTCTGAGTCTGGTGATCGTGCACAACATTCATATGCTAAATAAAATATGGAAATATAAATAACAACGGAACCATGGTCAGTCTGACTTTAGTTATAATACTTAAAACTGAAATACAAAGGTATCTGAATAATGCTGTCTGACTCAGTCTGCAAAATCTCTACTAAAATTAAATCAAGCTATCTGAAAACTGGGACAAGGCCCCCCGTATACCAAAACCATAATCAAAAATCAATGTCTAACAATAGCAAGCCTTCTAGAATATAGAAGGCTCACCAACTGGAATCTGCGGTTCTGTCTGACGAAAGATACTATCTGTTAGGACCCCTAGACTGTGCCTCTTATCCTGGAAAGAGGGGGGGTCAGCACAAAGTACTGGCATGGTAAGCAATCCAAAAATAGAGTATTTGAACATATATAAAATAGATGAGAGCAATTTTCATCAACACAACATGCAATACAGATTGTCTAAAAACACATGGGCATCATTCGAAAATCATGAGACATACTGGTCAAAATAGTTTTCTAATTTTATATTACTTCTGAGTTAGGTAGCACTCCCCTACAAGTATGATATTCCACGGGCAATATGGAATCTGCCATTGATGCGGCGGGGAATCCCCTAACCCAAGTGTGCCGCAAGGGTTGGAGTGTCTGAGTCTGATACGCCAGATGGCACTTAAGACAGTGTATAATAATATACCCGGATTGGCGAATCACAATTTTGGGAAAAGAATTGTCTGAACTCATGACTTCTTCAGGGACCACCTAATGTCTCTTTATGCCTAATTTTAACCTTTTCTGAACATGTATCATTCTGAAATTCTAAGTCATGAAAGTCTAAAAAAAGTCTGATTTCAAAATTAGACTATCTGTTATGGCATTTGTCTGAGTTGGTATCGTCATACCAAGACTTGCAAGTCATAATTCTGAGCCGTAGAGTATCATGAATAGTCCTTTCACTTCAACCAATATCTATACCACCAAAAGCATTTAAACAGCATAAAAGGATCCATATCCAAAAGGTAAGTCAAAATCATGCAAGATTTCTTCAAAACAAATGGTGGTCACGTGTCTTTGAGCAAAACAATGCACTCTTTCATTATATGCATATTCAACTGTTATCAACATTCAAAGATCCTCTTTTTAGTTCAAATACCATGTTCAAACCGTAGGGTAAATCAAATGTTTCATAACATGCTTTCCAAACAACCCATATCATATGAAAATGAGAAAACAATCATAGCAAGAGAGGAATTTCATATAAGTCAAGCTCT